>NW_012028704.1:7175-27201 GCF_000956235.1 Wasmannia auropunctata | reverse complement strand
GAGAGAGAGAGAGAGAGGGTGGGGGAGGAGTCAAAGCAAAGATAGGTACGCTTGCGTTCACGTACGCGACGCGCTATTCAAGTCAACCTTGTGAAACATACGTGCGTGTATGACCTTGATTTCTGAAACCGTGAAAACATATCTCGCCGTCGTCTCAGGCTAATTAAACCAAGCCACCAAGTCACTGACTTTATTGGCGCGACCAATTTCTCCTCAATGATGTGGGAAACGAAATAAGTTTCTCATCACTCTATTATTGTTTCTTGTCACATTAATGTGAAAAGAGAAGATTTAGGTAAAAAGGGTAAAAATTATTGTGCAGAACATGAAAAACACTGACTTCTATAGTATTGACTACTATTTATTTAAAAAATCAGAAATTGTAAAACTATACATATTGTTGAATTTTTACGGTAAATAATGTTTCGAGATTTATGTACACATAGATACGTTATTATATCTATGTGAATTGTATTTGGATTTTATTACAAATGGTATACTTTGTTAGATAATTTAGATATTTAGAACGAAAAAAACAAGGACCTCTTTATGGAAGCTCGAGATCGAGCTTTGATAGCTCGTTGCGTTAGATTGAGTCATTTATAAATGTTACGAGATGCAGAGGCTACTTTGTATGTCATTTTCGATACGTGACAATGCTATATAATATAGAGCTGTTGTATGAATCCCTATGAACATAAGGTTCATCCGCGCATTCGGCCGTGCACCTTGCTACTCGCTTTGGGCGTGGTGCCACTGCAGACGTTTCTCATCGATTTCTCCATGTACAAACGCTAAACACCATAAAGTTCGAACAAGACGTCCTTCGAATTCAACATTGCAAATTTATGAAAATCACATGTGTGTAATGTTATTTGTAATAAGGACAATTACTTTTCCAATCGAAAAACAATAATCACAATATATTGATATTGAAATACTCGTGTGCCGCCTTACATCATTGTTTTGCATTCCTCTCGGAATGCTTGTATGTATAACGGGGAGACAGGTGTCACGACAGGAGCAGGTTTTCTTCTGGGTCGATTCCCTGATGGCCTCCTTCGACCGTCGCCGTCTAAACCGTACTAATCCACTTTTTCGTATTTGCGAGAGAGTAATGAGAAGTTCGTTGAAAAGTCATTTAACAATAAGAGATATTATGTTGTGGAATTTGTACTCTCAAGGAAGGTGAATTAGTGATTTTTAGCGTAACGTATTTCTTTCTTCTATTTAATAAATGACAAAAATGACGACAAATGTGAAGTAAAATGAAAAGAAACGTAAACTTATGTAGAAGATTATATGTATAATACGTTTTCTAATTTTGATATCTAATGCGTACTGCGATCGATAAATGTCATATATATGCATATGAAAATCGAAGACTCGGTTTCTCTGCAGTTCCCGACTAATTGTCAAAAACGCGGATTTCCGATTCACTCGTTATTAAAACTTGAATAATTGTGTATTTACTCGATGAATAAAAGCACGAAATTATGTTTCATTCTCTTGGAATGTCTCTATCAGACTTGAAATATTAATTGAGAGACACCCCCCTCTCTCTCTCTCTCTCTCTCTCTTTCTCTCATGCATCCTTGTATCGCGAACAAAATTAGATTGTTTCTAAATATAAATTTTATAACAATATTGAAACTGTAATACATATATGCATATTCTTATCCGCATTTTCGGTACAGCTTGTTTTTAAGTTTGTCGAGAGAAAGCGTTAGTTAATGACACGCCACGATTCAGAATATTCTTAAATAGTTTCAGTATTAATGACACAATATATAAGCATGAATTCTTGAGAAAAACGGTTATTTCGACGTAACGTTCCACTCGCATGACGCGCAATACCAGGCGACGCAAGACGAGCCACGTGAGGTGATGTGGGACTGACGATGACTAATCCATGTGAATGTGTCATGTTGTAAAGATGAAGGGATGCCTCTGTGATTGTGGCTGATTCTTTCTCTTACGAGCAACCATATAATAATATTTAATCGCTAATTTCCATTTATGATCCAAATTCATTCGTTTAGTTAAATAATCTTTCTCGAGTTCGAACGAATCATGCGTAGGTACATTGCGTATGAGAATATATAGGAGCAATTATCAGATTTTTCGCTGTTACATATATGAAATAAGTTAGCCTATCGGATATATAGTGCAATCGAGTATTATTGTGCGCTTAAGATTTCTCGCGTAGCACATACGAACGATGGCATCAATCAATTAGTGTACCACGCGGTACTGTTACGAGACTATGTTGGATAAAATCGTTTAAGAATCATATTAAAATCTTGTGCATTATATAGGGCATATAGGCTATCCCACAAGTGCAGACTATCCTTTTTTATCTCTTTGATTAAAGAAAATAAATGTAATAAATATAATATCAAATTAAATGGTTTGAATTGAACTCTTTATTGTGATAACATTACACAGTGATAGGTAGTACTTTTATTATGTCGAAATATTTGCGTTAGCGTGAAAAAGTTACGTATGCTTTTTTGTTCTCTAACAACAATTTTTACAAGTGATCACTATGCTGCACAATAGAATGCATTCAATTCAAATCATTTAATTTGATACTACTTATTGTTTTACATTTATCTCTGTTAATTTGCAAGATAAAATAAACTGGCCACCTTTATGGACTGTATGGATAACTGCAATGTACATATAATCGATGTTGTTTTAAATATTTTGTTGTTGAATATTTCCTAATAAAAATATTTTGTAATAAAACATTCGCTCTATTGTCTTTTTCTCGGTAATTCAAGGTTTCGTACATATACGCGCCGCGTACGCATTTTGGCAGCATTGCGAAACAGCAGCGATGATGGAACAAAACAATTAACGTTGTTCTTTCGCAATACCAGTGCAATACTCACAGTCTGCCACTTTCGGGAAACCTTATTTAATAAATTAAAAAGTCTCACAAACTATCGCTGCAGCTACTCGCACCGAATCCCGAAAGTCGCCACTTTTTCAAGTTTATTCATCGAATTGTTAAATTCGAATTTATATCTCGATCGTTTACTCATCCAAAATGACGTGTCTTAATCGTGAGTCGTTTCAATCACAACGATAATTTGCGCGGATTAACGCATGTCGCGTTTGCTAAGGAAAATACAGATGACTCGATATAACATCGCGCGACTCGAGATCCTAACGTGAGTCTTTCAAGACCTTACCTTGGCGCAAGACCTTATATAGTGGACAAGGTCAAGATATCTTAGGTCATTGGGTCTTTAGAACGCGCGAACGTAACAGGATTAACTATTTTATTCTAAGAGAGACACTAATCGAGATATCGAACGAGACTATTTTGATATCTATACGTATATATGACACATCGTACTACTGCTACTGCTACACGTCATTGAGCAGCTCGATTAAATTAATACATAGCAGTTGTATCAGGCGTCGATCGCATTACGAAACCGTTACGTTTTTAAATGATTCGCGAGCGTAATCGGACATTATTAACAGCGTTCCTCGAAGTACGCGATCGTGGCTGCGCGGCTGCAAATCATCGGAAACGTACGCAAATATTAAACGCATATTAAAAAATCTAATAACAATTCGACGATCTATCGCCGATGAATATCCGTTTTTTCGTCCGTTGTGGCTGATCACGTGGCCGATCATGCTGCGCGAGACCGTGAGACAAATATGAGACAGCTCCGAGCGAAGGAGCGTATAGCGTATATCGATTTTAAAGCGGGTCTCTCTCTCTCTCTCTCTCTCTTTCTGCCTCTCTCGCTCTTTCACGAGTCTCACGTATGTAGCTAGACAGGAGAGTTTCGCATCGGTTAGGTGTCTGTCTGTCCGTAATTTGCGTATGTCAATCAGTCGACGTGTTAAATATATCGACAGTTGAAAACGTAGGACCTGAAACGTACGTACGTCGCGTCGTATGACGTGGCAAAAGAGTGCAACGCTCTCATATTCTGCCCTTGAATCTACTGCTGCTTCTGCCTACCGCTGAGCGCGTAGCACCTTTCATGTAGCATTCTTTTATAGAAAAGAAACGATAATAAAGAAACGAAAAAATCTCCCTCACATATTTGCTTCTTGAATCTTTCAATTTTATCTCGATTTACGTTTGTATTATCCATCTACTAGAAAGCGTACTTCACTCAACTAAAGAATTTAGCAAACCTTTTTCGCGGATGTGTGGTTACACGCGGCATAACGTCACGAACGTGGACAGTGATTAATTCTTTGAAATATTCCAAGATTGTTCGACAATTTTTTTTATTCGTTATCTCTTTGGAAATTTACAAAGTATGGCTGCAGATCGTTAACGCGGGGGACGCAAGACGCGTTCTTTCTAAACTCTTTAAACACGAGTAAAGCGCGTGTTTTGATATAATCCATTCAGGAATATTTAAAGGGAATATATATTTAAATTCTTTCGCTGACGTACGAATGTTCGCAATTCGCAGGTAGTTGCAATGGTTAATCTTCAAGAGCGAGTCTTTACGCTAGTATATACTTCCAAGAGACATGCTCTTCGTATCGTACGATTTGAAACGGCATTTGGAGAATCTAGCCGCTAGCCGGCCAACGGACCAATCAGCACGTTGCTTTCGTTTTATGCCCATATATGGCAAGAGCTGTGAATCCGTACGGTGGGAGAAGTCGGATGGACGAGTCTATTCCACGGCAAGGGGTATTTCGGTAGATCGGTATATATGTAACGAGACGCGATCGAACGATAAATACGACAGCGGGTCGTTTTTCTTTTCTTTTTGGGCACGTTAAATAGATTCGATTACTTCTCGCGTAATCGCTAGTCTTATGCTCTGAAAAAATATAGACGCAAAAGGACAATTTTAGATTTAGATTTTAGAAAATGGAGAGTCGATAAAAATGTTGGACATTGCATGCCGACCACACCTTTGGACAAGTCCATGCAACGTGACGTGTACGAGGCGAGGCGAGGTGAAGTGAGGTGCGGTGAGGTGAGGTGAGGTGAGGTGGCGCGGCGCGGTGCGGAGTGAAGTGGCGCGCGTGATACCGGCTCGCCTCGCGGTTGTCCCGCCGGACGATCTTGCTCATAGCGTTCGCGGTGCTGCACGGTGTTCGTTCTGTTGCCGCTGGCCGATTAGCACTCTCGTCCGTATTTGATTCCATTGCTCGCAAACAGCGTTTAACGGCGTGAGAAAGAAAGAAAAAGGTAAGTAACAGCCAGTCACGCACATCACGTACGCTCGTTTTATTTTCTTTCAACGCGAACTGCCAGAGTCGCGTTCTCAATGCCGTAACATTTAGTCTTGATACAGACAGAGATAGAGAATGTCTTTTTGAAAAATGGGTATGCGATCTAATCTAGATTCTTTTCTTGGATCTTTCAAATGCGTCGTGCTTTCTCGTCTACGAATCGCGGCACGAGACATTGCCGCGTAGCGTCGAGACGGCCGACAGGTTGTCGATATCAAGTGGTTGTAGCGTATAACGTATAACGTCACAGGCAGTGAAGCAGGTGGCCGTGGCACGATGCGATGTCGTATTAATAGCAACGACGCGTAGCGCGTTACTAACCTACGACGCGCTTCCGCTTTTCGGTAACATAATACGCGTAATCGTACGTGACTGACGAGACTTGATTCAAGTGCTCGAAAAAAGTGTATCGAATCGCTGAGAATCTTTTCAGGATGATTGCGTTTCCTGGGTCGTAAATAACGAATTAGCGGTTTTGCGCGAATTAGCTCGGCGAAATTGCCGACCAAGCGAAACATACAATCGGCCGACCGAGCTAGTTGATTCTCGATCTTGCAATCGATTCGATCGGAAAATTTGATAGTCAGTTAGCGGATACAGACTCACACCGGTTGATATACCATGGAACCGACCGGCTTGTCATCGTGTCGTCGTCATCGCGCCGCGTTGCACCGGATGAAGTGGGGTGAGGTAGTGACAATCAGGGAGTAGGAGGGGAGCTGCGGAAAGGAAATCCCTCTGTGTCAGAGTACTTCCATATATGGTAAAGAAAGCCAGGATTGGTCGAGGGTGTCCCACCCTTACTGGCCGAGCGACGAGCAGTGGGGTCGAGGAACAACGCATCTGTTCATATAATACACCGTGAACCGACGTCGTTGGTTACACTCTGTGTTCGGTGCTGGGTCGGTTGACGGTGCGGCAGTGTCGCTACTTAAAACTTGTACATAACTTGAATTTTTTACGAAACGTAAGTACTACGCAAAGTGTAACGATCGCGATTGCGATAGGACGCGACATTTAGGATTGACATCTTAATATTCTTTGCTTGTAGCGGGAAGAAGGGAAGGATTCGAATTAAAAAAGTGCACTGCGCGGCGACAAATAATATGCCGGATGTCATAAAATGCTATCATAAAAAAGAAGTGCAAACTAACGATAAGGTGGTGAATGTGCATTTTATGATTGAGTGGTGCGCGCAAGCGCATCAAAAGTGTTTTAATGTGAAAAACGTTATTCGCGAATATAACACGACGATTGGTATGACGATTAGGTCGCTAACACTTTTTCGTAAAAACGCGTCGCGAAAGAAAATCCAAGAATGTGCGCATGAGATCTTGTACCATTACGCCTAATGCAACGACAGTTTGCGCGCTAATTCGTTAAATTTTATCAAAGTTGAAAGATGTATTCGCGATCGAGAGATAGACATAGATCGCGTTTGCCATTCATCGTCATCGGGTGTGAAAGAGGCGAAATGATGTGAGACCGGTTTGATAGGGCGGGGCGGGGCGAGTGAGGCTAGGCGAGATGAGGCGAGGTGAGGTGAGGTGAGGTGCGGTGCGGCGCGGCGAAGCGGGGCGGGGCAGGTCAGGGCGCAGGGTGCGGTTCCGATAATTAACGATAACGTTGATTTCGCATCTGCTTGAAGGATTTGACCGCGTTGATCTTTGATTACTGTATTCTCAACAAACGTACGCATCAAATGCATCGTTTACCTCTAAATGTGTCTGACACACCTTGAATATCATATCGAATCATTTAAATCTTATGAAGCGTGCCGATTACGTGTTTCCTTGACGCCATCTTAAATGTATTTCGAGAGCGAATACCGGTTAATAGGATATTTATCGATATGCACTTTCAGTATTTTAGTACTCCAACGAATGAGTTTCTCAACAACTCTTTAGGAAAGTGATAATTTGAAATTATACTTGTCATTCGATTATTGGAAATACCTTGGACACGCGATGAAATGACCAAAAGAATAGATAAAATTTTAAGGCATATTTAAATTTAAATTTTATTACATATGGCTGCGTTCGGATTCCCCGTCTGGGTGTACCTGGGTATCATTCTATCTGTTGTTTAACATTCGTTGAACAACGAAGGATAAAATGATATCTGGGTGCATCCAGGTGGAGAATCTGAACGCAGCATTTATTGATAATGTACGAAAATATTTTCTCTCTAATTGTAATTTGTCCTTTTGCAGATAAATCAAGAGAGCAAACATGTGCGACGAAGAGGTTGCCGCGCTCGTAGTCGACAATGGATCCGGTATGTGCAAGGCTGGCTTCGCCGGGGATGACGCTCCTCGCGCCGTCTTTCCCTCGATTGTCGGCAGGCCACGCCACCAGGGTGTCATGGTTGGTATGGGACAGAAGGATTCTTACGTCGGTGACGAGGCCCAATCCAAGAGGGGTATCCTAACGCTCAAATACCCAATCGAGCACGGCATTGTTACCAACTGGGACGACATGGAGAAGATCTGGCATCACACGTTCTATAATGAACTGCGAGTAGCTCCGGAGGAACATCCCGTTCTTCTTACCGAGGCACCCTTGAATCCTAAGGCTAATCGTGAAAAGATGACACAGATCATGTTCGAGACGTTCAACACTCCCGCTATGTACGTGGCGATCCAGGCTGTACTCTCGCTATACGCTTCTGGTCGTACCACCGGTATCGTACTGGATTCAGGCGATGGCGTTTCTCATACCGTACCGATTTACGAGGGATATGCCTTGCCGCATGCTATTCTCCGTTTGGATCTGGCCGGCCGCGATTTAACAGACTATCTTATGAAGATTCTCACGGAGAGGGGATATTCCTTCACAACTACAGCCGAACGAGAAATCGTTCGTGACATTAAGGAGAAACTTTGCTATGTTGCGCTGGACTTTGAGCAGGAAATGGCCACGGCGGCCTCTTCCTCCAGTTTAGAGAAGAGCTATGAGCTTCCCGACGGTCAGGTCATCACCATAGGTAACGAACGATTCCGTTGCCCCGAGGCCCTTTTCCAACCTTCGTTCCTAGGCATGGAAGCTTGCGGCATTCACGAGACCACGTACAATTCGATCATGAAGTGCGACGTTGACATCCGCAAGGACCTGTACGCCAATACTGTTCTGTCCGGCGGTACCACCATGTACCCTGGCATAGCCGACAGGATGCAGAAAGAGATCACTGCCTTAGCTCCATCTACTATGAAGATTAAGATTATTGCTCCACCCGAGAGGAAATACTCCGTATGGATCGGTGGATCGATTCTCGCGTCGCTCTCCACCTTCCAACAGATGTGGATCTCAAAGCAGGAGTATGACGAGTCCGGACCTTCCATCGTCCACAGGAAGTGCTTCTAAACGCGTTTTTGATCGCATATTATCATCATTCCCCGATCCCTGAGACTTTCGAGAAATGAGAGAGAGAGGGGCTTTTGTCTCGTTTCGCAGGCGGACGTAACATCAACTTCCGCGACGATTGCCCTTTGGTTCCTCCGGGGCACAGGTAGCTTCTTTCAATTCGGATATACGTGTTTTAAGATACGCGGGTGAGGTGTAAGCGTCTCCGATTAAACGAGAGGAGAGTTGAGAGAGAGAGAGAGAGAGAGAAAGAAAAAGAGAGAGGAGCTTATAATGTATCGTCCTCCTCCCGCGATTGTTCCTCGGTCTCGGCGGCAATCCAAACAAAATAAATCGACGGCTCGTTCTTGCTCGTTTAAACACGACCATTTTCTATCGTTTTTCATCGATTCGATATAACAATCTTAAACATGTGCCCCGATTCCCGAATACCTTTTTCTACCTTGTCTTATATCGAGTCCTTTGTATTATATATTTGAATAACTTGTGTCTACGGTAGCATTTAGCTAAACATTCCTCGCGAGACATCCTTCTCTCAACGTGAGAACAAAACGCTTCTTTTCTGTTAGACTCGGCATTTCTTCCCCTACCCATAAATGTCGTACGCGTAAACCTCGATTGCCATTTTTCTTCGAGAATTCGAGCAAGAAACGTTCACGCGGATAACTCGGAGGTTTCTGTCGCGGGAAAAAACCCTGTCTGTGTTACTCTTTCTGTAGACAGAGACGGCAGAGTTCGGCACATACACATACACACACACACACGATGGCAATCAACGTCGATCAATGCATTCCGATCAATGTGCGGTATTTTTAAGAGATGCTTGCGTCAAAACATGCCTCAACATACGTTGTACGTTATTCCGCGCGCAGAGAGATAGAGAGACAAGCCTCTTCTCACCTGTTTATTTTGTTTTCTATTACAATTCGCCTATTGTTGAGGGAAAAGATGGTCTTTTTTTTGTCTTCTTTCTTTTTTTCTTTTTTACACGATGGGGGCTGATAAACCGCTGATCTGGAAAAATTCTACCACAATGATCGCTCAAACAAATGGAAAAAAAGAAAGGCACGGTTTCGACCCCGTAAGCGTAGCCAAAGTATTATAATTTATTCCCATTGTATTGCGCAAGACCATTCACGTACACATCTTAAAGACTACTTTAGACTTATGGGATTATAAAATAAAAAAGTCTGAAAAACACGGTTGTGATTTGTGTCTTTAAATTGTTCCCATCTTTTATCGCTACACATCTCGATTATCATTTTTCTTCCAGAATTGAAGCAAGAATTAAACGTTCACGTGGCTAGTAAAACTGCTCATCATATAAATTTGTTTCATATTATTCCGTAGGTATTTTGTTTACGCCGATCTTTTTGCGACTTTTTTTATATTGTCGAAGCACTTGTCTTTTGCAATCGTAACGCGCAGATGATTGAATTTCAATCTTTTTCTTTTCCAATTGCTTGTAACTCGAAAGTTATTTTCTTCTGAAAGATATTTTTTGTCAAAGATTATTCTCAAATTAATCGCGGAAAAATCATAAAGGATTCTTTTTTGGGGAGATTGAGACACTAAGTGAATTATATGAATGAGCCGAGAGAGAGGAAGAGGGATTGGTTTCTAAATTATCAAACTCCTGAATTCTAGAATTAATTTAACGAAAAAAAGAAAGAATGAGAGACAAGTCTAAAGAGGATTGTGTGGGGGCTGTGGGCATGTGAAGTAGATAAAGCGAAAAGTTATGAAAATGCGGAATGTGATTATTTAGTTATCTATTTAAGTTTTGAACGAAAATATAGGCGCATCACGATTGATGTAGCAATATTGTTCGTTAACGATGTGTTTGATATATTTCCTTTATTTCACTGTGGAATATTTGTCGATGATTGGACATCCGTGCTTGCTTTGCAATGAAAAGTCAGTTCAAGTTTAAATCTTCGATTTGAAAGAAAAAGAAAAACTAGTTAAATGCATACCACACGCAAGAAAAACGCATTATATTGTCTACCCACATCTTATTCGCATTTTCCATTCTCTTTCTCAGCATACATATTTTTACTTGTGATTTGAACGAGAATGAAGTACATACGTGGGTTTCAACATTTTATCGATACAGTTGTCGGAAAAGTACAAAACGATAGGATAGGTTGCTGATCATCAGTGTTTATCAGCGACTTGCACGAGCAAGACGAGACGAAAGTCGAAACGAGACAAGAGTAACGACGCGACGACGGCGACGCGACGCAACACATCATCTCTGCAGAGTGCAGACTCACAATTAGATACGTTTTGTAAATTTAACGCTGGCTCGACTCGAGAGAGATGCCCGAGCAGAACGTTAGCGATCAGTATCCAACATGGGTAAGGAAAAGGCAGACTTGATTTGGCTTTATGTGTCGCATCGACATATGATGGCATGGCGCGTTTACCTAACCTCTCAGCCTCACAATCAATACTCACAGTCAGTTACAGTCAGTCCGTCAGTAAATATAGTGGATTTAACTGAATTCGCTTAAAGAGATCTCCATCGTAGGTTGGGCTCGTGTATATCTTCAATCTCATCGTTGGAACAGGCGCTTTGACGTTACCCGCCGTATTTAGTCAAGCAGGATGGGCACTTGGATTAAGTGTCATTTTAGTGTTAGCGTTCATTAGGTATGTAGAAACAACTTTTTATATCGTTTCCATAGATCTAAACTTGTTTCGTCTCATTGAATTTCTTCTTTTGCATAGTTTTGTCACGGTTACATTTGTCATAGAAGCAATGGCATCCGCCAATGCCATTGTTATGTGGAGGCATAACCAGCAGCGAAAACGTGTAAGTGTTTTTGAGACTTGTTTAGTTTTTGTCAGGCAAAGAATAATTTACACGCGAGTATACAAATCAGATAAATATTCTACAAATATTTACGAGTTAGATACTTATTGGATTAGATAGCAAGGTAACGACGATGGCTAGGGGCTAGAGACACATCAGCATATTTGATTAGCTGCAATGATACGTACAATGTTACAGCAGCATATATATACACACACGTTGTAATACAATTGCAAACAAATACTTTTCAGGTCTTACAAACAACAGGTGAATCTGGTCCTTCCAATTCAGATTCTGAGGATACTCCACTGGTAGCTGCTGCTCTTTCGACCAGTCCAGATCGTTCGGATACTTGTAGATATTATGTGATTCGCGATAAAATAGAGATGGGACAAATGGCATCTATCTTTTTCAATAGATTTGGCACTACTCTATTCTATTTGTGTTTCGCCGTATATCTATATGGAGATTTAAGCATTTATGGTACGGCAGTCGCAAAGTCATTAGCAGATGTCGCCTGCACTTATTTGCCAAAAAATCTTACGTGCAATGACACCATACCAGATACTGAACTTTGCTGGGAAGGTACCATGTTTAATCGACTGGATGCATATAGAATATTTCTGGTACGTCTAGTCACCATAATCTCATCACATTTGTAAGATTTCACACTGCTTTTTGCTGCTAATATTCACTTGCATTCTAATATTCATGCGCGCGCACATTTTGGCGCTTTTAATTTTGCCGAGATAAAAGTGTTAAACTCGATCGCGCTCGATAATGATTGTTGCATTATTTCTATTTTTAGACCATGTTCGTATTATCATTGGGTCCATTTGTATTTTTCAATGTCCAAAAGACCAAGTATCTTCAACTACTAACTTCGATAATGCGGTGGCTCGCATTCATCATAATGATCGTGTACGCTTTAAAAAATCTTTTTATACACGGTCCACGTGGCGATCCACCTATTGCGAGTTTAGCCGGTAAGTTGGAAAATTGATTAATGAGATACATCAATTTGCACACGATTGCTGAAGAGATTAGTGTGCCATTAGATACAAATTATAATTATAAGCGAATAAGTCTATGCAAATAATACTATGTTAATCGTTTAAAATTAATTTTAGGAATTCCCAGTCTTTTCGGTGCTTGCGTTTACTCCTTTATGTGCCATCATTCGTTACCGGCCTTGGTTGCACCAGTAGCGAATAAGTCTAAACTAAATCGATTTCTAGCTCTCGATTACACTCTAATCGCTCTCTTTTATTTATTATTGGCTCTAACTGGCATCTTCGCCTTTGAGCGTTTGGATGATCTTTATACTTTGGATTTTGGACCACGTGGTTTGGACGATTGTTCCAAGAGCGACAATATTTTTATGCTTCTTATGGAGTATTTCTTAGCCCTTTTTCCAGTATTCACTTTGAGTACCAGTTTTCCTATTATAGCAATTACCCTTCGAAATAATTTGCAATCGCTCTTTTTAAAAGAGGATACATCTTATAATTTATGTCTTCAGAAACTTGTCTTCCCCATCTTGGCAGTAATACCACCGTACTTGATCGCGATGACTACCAAAGATCTGTCGATGTTAGTTGGTATCACAGGCTCGTACGCTGGAGCAGGAATACAGTATTTAATACCTACATTCTTGGTTTATTATGCCAGGCAAAAGACTAACAAGATCATCGGCCTCGGAGTTATCAACAAATTCGCAAGCCCTTTTTCGGGCAGGTATTGGTTAATTTTCGTCGTAGTATGGGCTATTACTTGTATGATTTTAGTGTCTGTCAATTTCATACAAATACATTTGCAATCTTGGATCAGTCAATAACAAAATGAAAATTATTTACATCATAATCAAAAGAGAGAACTCTTGATGTTCATGCGAGAACCTCTGTGTAATCTCATAGAGACGCAGGATGTTTACGAAAGTCAATTATGTATCTAGAATTGATATATTTCAAAATTTATCAACAGCAAAAATGTGGATATCACAGAATTATCGAAACAACAATCAATCGATATTGGTATAGGCATTTAGCACTTGGACTGAATGACGATGACTAAAGTGATATACCTATATGGGCACGGAATAAGAGCGATGATTGTTACAGTACGATCTACGTGCAACGTGACTGAAATTCGCGAAATTATTTGTGAAATTCTTCAACACGGGATATCTTGATAAGTAAGGCGATATTCTTATTTGTGGCAGGATATGCTTACACGTACGTACAAACCGACAATACTTTGGCAAAAACGTCGTTTGTCATGTACAAGTCAAATATATATCGATAAGTTTTGGGAGATGTAACAACGTAATCTATAGAAATCTATAGAAAAAAAATTTTGTATATTTTATTTTTCTAGAGTTGTTCCGGGACAGATATGCGTGATTTTCTTATTACAGGGAAATTCTAACGAATCTCCGTCATTGTATTTATACTTTTTTTTTTTAATTTTTTATATGCTAATGCTAATAATTCTTGTTTATGTATTTATAATAAAATAATGTTAGCATATGTGATAATGGTGGCAAGCAAATGTATGATATTACGATAATGTTCTTTTCGAGATTGTATTTTTGTACAAGATACGTATGAAACTGCCAAAAAAAAAATATATATATATATATATTTGCAGCATGTCCGTCACATTGGTGTACCTGTGCAAATGTAGCATGCAATAAATATTGCAGGTATGTGCATATGCACTTATATACGCACCTCCGCAAGCGTATGTATATGTGTATACATATTCCAAAAGCAATTGAAACGGATAATAATAAATAATTGGTTATACAAGTCCTTCTATTTATTTGTACTTGGATGTGTGTGTGTGTGTGTGTGTGTGTATGTGTGTACGCGTGAGCGCACATACATTTCTATGTTCTTATATTTCAAACTGACATCTGCATGAAATAGATTTTAACAGATAGATTTTTCTTGAAGATTTTAACAATACTAGATGAAAGCACGAAAAAAAAAAACACGATTAAAGCTATTTTCATCCCTGATCAAGTGAATTAGCGTGGAATGCATTACAAACTGCCTTTGTTCCATAGGCACAGTATCTGTAAAGTTGATAATATTATAAAGCAATTTTTTATTTATTTTGACGTATATCTGTGTGACACTGAACTATAATAATCATTATTATAATAAACACAAAGTACAAATTGGTATATTATCGTTTAGTTACTCGGTGAAATTAGTTTAATCATAATAATTTTGTATTTGCTTTCGAATAAATTTCATAAAAATAAAACAGTGGCATAGTGTGCAACTGTGCGCTTAGCAAAACATCACATTTAATTAGTTTTTAATAAGTGAAATTTTGTTACGCATTTTAAACTGGAAAAGTTTTACGCTGTTTTTTTTACGTATGTGAAATTACTGCATACGCGCACGAGAATGTATTATATACATATATATATATACACGAACGTAAAGTGAACACTTTGCAGTGAACATATATATGTTATTAATTTATAGTTTATACCCTGCTCGAATCGGGTATATTTTTACAATAGCATTTTCGTGTACTTGTACGATTTGATTTCTTCTTTTGGTTTCTAGCGGACGAGTTCCTACTAGATTAAATTAACTGGGGTATCGGAGTGAGATTAGATAACGAATATCTCTCTACCCCAGCTGGGTACATTCGGACATTAGCTTGTAGTACATACTAGTTATTCTTTTCTTTCATTCGTCAGTCTTTAACGTTGCGAATACTGCAGATATTTATCTATTGATATACAACGTTGTCGAGTCTCGTAAGTTTATTTTTTAACTGACAGTGAACTTGATTTGAAATTGAATTTTCAGATATGTCTTTGTGTTTCGGCATTCGCTTAAATCGAGATATCAATATAATGTGTAACGTATAACATAGATGATTAATATGCGTGATACATTCTTACTTTTTACTTTTTTTTGGTCAATTCAAATAGTGCTGTTTGTTAGTAAAGAATAAAGATACGTATCACGTATCGTCTGGCGTGTGTGATGTAACTGAATAGATTCATTCGCGTATAGATTTAGAGAGCATAATGGCTAGATTCGATATATATTTTGTAAATATTAATGTTTGCAGAAGATAGATCTTTACTAATCAAAGTTTGTTATAAAGAAAAATCCGTGTAGAGAGAACAAGCACTTATTTGTAATAATTATCTAATCATTTGAAACGAGAGTTAAATCTATAAGCGTCAAGTAATACTGATGAGCTCTCTTCTTCTTCTTCTTCTTCTTCTTCTTCTTCTTCTTCTTCTTCTTCTTCTTCCTAAATTAGACAGTTATTCATAATTATTTAAATAGGGACAGTGCGTATCCTCGTGACCTATGCACTCTATTACTGGATCGTGCGCGCTGTCCCACATTCCTGGACCACATTGTCGGCATAGTCCGGCTAATGTGCAAGGTAAGCGCACAAGTTGACGGAAATGGTGAAGCAGACCTCGTGCCTTTCGAAGTATAATGTTGCCGTCCATGTACATGGCCAGTGAACTGAAATGCAGCAACATTTCGTCTGTTCGGAGATCTTGGGCGATCACGTCGTCCGCGTAAACGCACATTATAGCGAGGCAAAGAAATAAGTGGAAATGATCTGTTAAATAATTGACCCAGCAAGCTTCCCACATGACTAACGCTATCTCGGTTGGAAATTCTCTTTTCAAGCATCTGCAATGAGGAATGAAATAAAGTGAAATAAGGAGAAAATTATGCGAGCTCTATATATATATATATATATATATATATATATATATATATCAATAAGTGAAATCTATAAGTATATAGTTTCTTCTGTTACGTTTACGATATATACAGGGATTTTTTTGTATATATAGCTACATATATATGCACAGGACAGAATTGTACGTACAAGAGTATCCATCGATGACAAAATAGAAGTTCTAAGGCATCCGCGTGCTTTTGAAGATGCGCATAAAAATCTGGTACCATGATTCTTACTAATTCTCTTAGATAGCATAGATTTCGGTCCATATCTGTATCGGTCGGAGTGCACACGGCTACCGATCTTTGCATTAAACCGGCAAAACACCAGAAGGCCTCGATTTCGGAATTGAGTTCAGCTAATAACGGTGCTAAGAGATCGGACATTCCTTGAGTGTAACCCAGGCGGCAATTATATACCGCGTAGTTGAGTAAAATGTTCCTGCGAAAGTAAAAGAGGAGATAGAAACAAGTCACACAATATGATATGCAATAGTAGAAGTACATGTAAATTCGGAGATGGGAGAAAAGAGAAAGGAAGAGATTTTTAAAAGTATCTGAGTAACTTGTTTCGATGAACTCACTTCATTACTTCGATGTTGGGATTACCCTCACCGGCGTAATATGGATTAGCTCTATCCGTGCGGACAACATCTTTCTCTACTATACACACCACGTTTCGCCAGAAACGCTCGGCTTGCTCCGGATTCATGCTCAGTCTGCGTTTCTGTATCTCTTCGTACTCTTGCCGCCTAATGGCATCGATTTGCTCTCTATCCTCATACGTGCTTTGATAAGAATAACAGTGCAGCAGGAAAGGCCAAACAATCTTTCGTAGCGCCGGTTCCAAACCTCCGAAAAATATTCCCTTACGAAGAGCGAGGTCATCCTCTACCTGGCCCCGTTCATTCAATAAATCTTTCCAAGCTAGCGATGTGATCATCGGTACTTGACCTTCCTCGGGATGCAGCTCATCTCGACTTACTTCCGGCCGGCATACCATGAAATGCCTGTGCAATGCATGACAGTCGTATTAATATAGTATGTCAAGTGTGATAATTATAATGACATATTATTATATATTCGACAGAGAAATTTGCAATTTTATATTCTAATTTAATTATGCCTGAGAAGTATACCTGTACGGCAGAGTCTCTTCCGTATCCATATTTAAGCGTGGATAAAGCAATTGATGCCATTGATGTAGAGTGGCGGCTAGCCGGTCCAAACCGCCATGATGGAAATGCAAGATCTTATATTGGCTTTCCCTACTCGCCACGACCAATTGACCACAGGTGCAAGCAGGATCGGCGAAAAATAGCCTCAAGGATCGCATCTCACCGAGATCCACCGAGAATCTTCTGCATCGATGTGCTCTACGCAATGTCACAGGCGATGCGGTCGCGCTCTCGGGAAAAACAAGATTGTGTTGTAGCGCTAGAAGTTCTGGAGACCTCATCCACGAAGGCATTTCCTCCGCTGCAGAAACAACGTCATCGCTAGTATCGTTAATTATACGAGAGAGAGAAACAGAGAGAGTAATGCGCGCGTCAGATTACATCCAAGCATCTTTTCTACGTACCATCGATAGGTATCGAGATTGACAAACTGCACGTTGATGTTAATGATAAGCTGCGACTCTTAACACTTACATCGTCACGGAACGAGAAGCGTGCAGGTTCCTCATCGATGCTCCTTGCATCGATTTCATTCAAGTCCCGTTCTTTTAAATCCTCATTCTTTTCGTTGCTCGAATCCACCGAATCCGCCGAATTCGGATTCTCGGTCTCAATAGTTTTGACATTTTCGTCATCGCGATTGATTGTCGTGCTTGGATCTCGACGACGTAGAAAGTCATGGCCGTAACGATGATAGCCGGAACCGGAACAAACACGTTCGCAGTCTCCGCAGTTGACAGGCTCCTTTGCCTCCAAGCACACGTCTACTTTCCCATTTCCGTTATCATTCTCGGTATCATTTTCATTTTCATTTTCATTTTCATTCTCGTTCTCGTTCTCGTTCTCGAGCTCCTGCCTCACGCCCGAAATGTTGAGCGTATCGCGTGTCTTCTCGGGGGGGATTCGGGAACGCGGGCAGATTGGATCGTCGTCTCGACGCGCGGTAGCATTTCTAGCACTCAGATTTTCCAACGCGGTAGGATGCTTGCGCAATGTGCTGTTGGGTATCCAACTTAGGTGCAGGGTCGGCAAATTCGAATTCTTGTTCAATTTGCAAGTTATAGTCATGTATCCAGGATGATGCACCACGTCGGCGTGTTGTCTCATTAATGTAGGGGGATGCACGCAGACGTTATTTTTGCAGAATAATGCTTCGCCGTCTTGATAAATGACACGTCGATTGTCCTGGCCGCACTCGCCAAGGATATAGTTGCTTGCTTTTCTCAAAATATTTGGGAGAGGCATTGTCGCGTTGTCGTCAAAAGAAAAAAAATTACTGACGGTTCGTTACGTCGTTGTTAATTTTTGCTGTAAGAAGACACAAGTGTCAGTGATGCTTTTACACCATAAACTTGTATTCCGAAAAAGTTAAACCACATCGTATAATATGCAAAATCCAATTGTTTACACTTACTCGCAAGATTTCGTGCCGCGACTCTTTTGCCTTTCTGCGACGAGTTCCCGACACAATCTAGGCAGCTATTGTCGTCTACGAAATTTTGAAATCGCAGGCCACATCGACGTTGCGAACGGAGCCAATCGGTGGAAAATGCCGGATGGAAGGTGAGCATAATCGAATTAATTGCCGGGTAAAAGCGCCGGTTCTAGGATGGAGTCGCTCGTCCTCAGAGTTCACGATGAAGTTGATGATGAAATTGTCTTTCCGCTTTTTTTTAGCGTACGATCGCTGATATATGTGGATATATGCGTGCTTACGCACGCGACAGCATCGTTATCGTTAGCCTCAATTAGCCTCGTTACATACGGAGCATTGATAATACACATCCGTGTCGTGGTAACGTGCACATCCCACATTGTTGGATTGTTCCGAATTCCACGTCTTCCACGATAGTGTAGTCGCGTACTTGAGTCCTGAGTGAGACTCTGCCATTCTTCACTGAAGGGGATGGATATTCTCGAAAATTTCTAATATCACGAGATCGAATTAGTACCGCTGAAACATTTTCTCGTGGTGTATTGAAGTAAAATTGAGATTGTCGGCACAGTAATCAACGTCCCTGTTTTTAAATCGCTGACATTCAAGCAGTGTCTTATTGCTTAGTGCGCGAGCGTTGTCATCGTCGTCGTTGTCGTCGTTGTCGTCGTTGTCGTCATCGCCGCCGTTGTCGCCGCTACCGCGCAAGTACGTTCGTTGATTTTGATAAAATCCGCTTAATTCTATAGACGCGTACGCAATACACACACACACACACTCTTAAGTCATTTCATTTTTGACTTTATCTTCCAACATGCACGTTTAATTATACGACGATAACTGAAATGAAGAATGTAGCTCATTAAAGATGCATATGAGAAAAACGTACGCGGGTATCCTTCTTATCTTAGATCAATATTTCCATCTGATCGCGGATGAACCTACCGCCTATCCTACTATCCGATCCGCTGACATTTCGCTACAGCTGCCTGCTAGGCATAGGCCGTTTTTATCGATTATCCACCGCGTTTTCACTCTACTTAATCGTAACGTACAAAACTGTGCATATCACACATCGGGGTTTGCATACATTTTTCTCATACATATTTCTCCCATAAATTTCTTTCTCTCTCTCTCTTTTTTATTCGACGCTAATCTACCAAGTTAATTGTGGAATTATAACAAATCTTAATCATTTCGCGATTAATTTCAAATACTGGAATTACGTGAGTTTTATTTGTTTCAATGTGTTTATA
>NW_012028704.1:4315-7071 GCF_000956235.1 Wasmannia auropunctata | reverse complement strand
GAGAGAGAGAGAGAGAGAGAGAAAATTGTTATAATACATAAATCAACTGCTGTAATATTGATTATAAGTAATTTAATTTAATAAAGCTCGTAGTTAAAGAGTATCTTGTGATTGTTGTCAAGAGCCAGTCCTGATTTAGGTCCGCGTTTAAGATACGATATCGTAGAATATGCTGAAAAATAAAAGTCCTCTTGCAGATAACCATTTATCAGTAAATGCCCTACAATAGCCTCTGCGGTTTCTCTCGTAAAGCTTGGCACGGGCACGTTAGAAACTCGCAACGATGAGGCTCCTTTACCATACCAAGCATCTATGAGTTTCAGTGCAGTCAATCGTGTTTCGCTTTGCACGGCTTTAGTCATAATTTGATACAATTGTCTGCAATAATGTGCTACGTCAGTCTCTTTTTGAACTCTAGGCTTCCTACAATAATCACACATCTCGGCGCAGTCGTTTTCCTTCCAATTTTCTTCAAAGTGAGTTGCTATCAAACTCCGTCTACAGGATGTTTGATCTAAGCAATACACCAATACTTTGTACAAGTTGTGCAGTCCGACTTTATCTTGAAATACCATGGTACTCAATTTAAATGTATCCGCTAATCTGTAGAGCATCAGACACACTGACTTTTTGCCGTCTCTACCCGCTCGACCGCTCTCCTGATAAAAATTTTCCATCGACTTTGAAATACAATGATGAATCACGAATCGTACATCCGGTTTGTCAATGCCTAATCCAAAAGCGATAGTCGCCACTACCGCTTGATATTTGCCCGACATCCATTTGGAATAGACTTCTGATCGGTAGTTGGCTTCGAGCATTGCGTGGTAGCATCCAACTTTGATGCCTCTGCCTCTTAAATCAGTCGTCAATTGTTCTGCATCTTTAATCGTAGTCGTGTAAATTATACCCGACTTGCCGTTAAATCGATTCTTCAACAGATTTTCTATCATCGCAAGGCACATTTCCTTGTCCGACGGTTTGCGACGAACTTCGTAATATAAATTGGGCCTATTGAATGAAGCTCGTAAAACTAGGCAACCACTAATGTCCAGCATTTTCTGCACGTCTACGATGATTTTAGCTGGAGCCGTCGCGGTGAGACCTAGAATCGATATTCCAGGGAACATGGATTTTAATACTCCCAAGAATTTATAATCGGGTCTGAAATCGTGACCCCATTGACTGCAACAATGCACTTCGTCGATCGCAAACCGTTCTAGATGCCCCAGCTCATGTGCTTTTTGCAGTTTATTCATAAAGCGATTGGATTTTGCCATATATTCCGGCGTTACGTAAATCAGTTTGAGAGGAGAGTTTTTATCCACAAGAGCCGACATAATAATCTTGACGCTCTCCTTTGTGGCCTTTGAGCACAGCATGTTAGCCTTTATATCGAGTTTACGCAATCCATGCAACTGATCCTCCATTAAGGATACTAATGGTGAAACTACCACTGTTACACCTTTACTGATTACAGCCGGCAATTGATAACATAAACTCTTACCACCGCCCGTAGGCATAATCAATATGACATCTTCCTTGGACATGACTGCATTCATAGTCGATAACTGTAACTCTCGTAGCTTCTCTATCTTGAACACATCCTTTAACGTTTCCGCAAGTTTTGCGGACCAAGCGAAATCTTCATTGTCCCAATTTCTCTTAGATAGAGAAAAACTTTTTTTTAAAAGAACGTCGTCGCGCAATTTCTCTTTGCGTTGCGTCAATAATTTTTTACGATCTTGCAATTTTTGTAGCTCATTCTCTATTTGTTGTAACTCGTAATCAATGGCAGCTATCTCATCGTTCTCCGTAGCTGAAATTTTCGGGAGATCAAGTTTTCATGTAATATTAATACTTAGTTGGGACTAGTAATTAAACTAATAATTGTAAGCAATTCTTTGTCACAAGCCGCTAGAAAGTGCAGTAAGTATGCGTCTGCACTTGATGCCGATTCCACAGGCAAGATCAATCTCTCGAGATTGATAAAATTAATTAATTAACACTTCTCTGTCTATATTTAATTAAAAGTACGTGATATTGAGTTTAATAATGTGCAAAAGTAAAGAGAATGGGGAACGTAACAATTTCATATTTAACATTCGACCAACCTTGACACTCGTCATCCATGGCAGCTATCTCGTCATATAATTATGTCTTTTGTGTCGCTGATGGATATTTTAATTGATATTACACATCTTTTCGTTGAATACGAGTCGCGCGAAATATAACGCGAATCGCCAAAATACAACTGTTATTTATTAACAATGAACTTACAGTTACAGTATATAACCTTAAACTGAAATGGTCTGATTCTTACATTCCACGTGATTCTACACATACTACATACCTGACTAGCCTGACCTATAGCATTGCAGTTGTAGGACCGTAACTATTTCACGTGTCCAATTCGACGATATCACCGACACACGAGGTATATCATTAAAAACGGTGATCGGCCGTGGTTAAATTCTATAAGTAACTGCAGCAGCAGCCGCGTTCGCGGTGGATCCGGAGGTAATTGAAGAACAACTAAATTTTGGCTG
Organism: Wasmannia auropunctata; assembly: GCF_000956235.1. NCBI lineage: Eukaryota > Metazoa > Arthropoda > Insecta > Hymenoptera > Formicidae > Wasmannia > Wasmannia auropunctata. The sequence goes on along the minus strand of NW_012028704.1, from coordinate 4,522 downwards.
TACCATGCGAGTATATATAATATGTACCGACTGACGGCTGACCAACCGATTGCAATTAAGGTTGCTCACACTATACGTATGATATGTACACTCGCTCACTAAAAGGTTGCGACACTTTCTTTTTTATAGGTTTCAAAACGCACTAATATTTTGCAAATGCGGACCACGATTGGTGTTATACTGCCTCTAGACTAAAGATAGTACATC
>NW_012028704.1:0-4295 GCF_000956235.1 Wasmannia auropunctata | reverse complement strand
TGCAAAATATTAGTTATCTATAAAGTATATATTATGTATATTAAATATAAATTAGAAACCTATAAAAAAAAAGTGTCGCAACCTTTTAGTGAGCGAGTGTACGTACAAATAATCTACAGCTGCTGCTCGATCTTTGATCATCGTCTATAGCTTTTATTTTTTTCGTCTACCAACGCAATACAGCTCGTTAGTATATTATCAGGCAAGTAGTGGAGAGCGACAAAATATAAATAAAACACTGCATGAATTTCTTCTTAAGCCTTTGTCATCATGTTTCGTCAAGTTGCACTACGTGCATGTCCAACATGGCTTGAAAATAAACTCACGTCTATGTATTTTAGGGGTATGTTTATGTATTTGTTCATTTGCGTTTGCACTGTTAGTTGTTACTGATCGTAGTTATCGTAGGTACAGCGCTGCATGATTGTCGTTATCAGTACACATATGTATTTATCAGTAATTTCATCTTGCATTAAATCATTGTTTTTCAGTTTATTTTTACCATTTCTTTTATTCTTCATCTTATTAATTCATTAATTTTTTTATATTTGCGATTAATAGAATATGTATCAACTCATGTTCGCATCATTCGAAAGGATTGTATGAAAGGATATACTTTTATACCATGTAAATTACATAATTTAAACATAAATTTGTACTTTTCAATGTTTCAGCAAAGAGTGTTTCTTTCAACGGCAGATCGCACAGCCAAAACGTAACAGTGGATCATTTCAACATGAAAGTACAAATATTACCAGCACTTCAAGATAATTACATGTATTTGGTATGCGCTACTGTTTATATCTTCCAACATTTGTACAAAATTGTCCAAGGTCAGGAATAATATATAGAGAAATATATAGTCTTTATACATTACTTTCTGTATTTTACACCAGTAAGATAAATATAATCTCTATATTCACTTGACATGATAAAATGTCATGCAATAAATATTATGACAAAACATAAATGTGTCTACAAAAGAATTTTTTATTCTCTTTTAACATTGCATAATTTTTTTTGTTAGATTATCGATGAAGCAACACAGGAGGCTGCTGTTGTAGATCCTGTCGATCCAGAAGCCGTAACTGCAGCCGTCCAACAAAATAATGTCAAATTAACAAAGGTTTTAACTACACATCATCATTGGGATCATGCTGGAGGAAACGCTAAATTATCGAAAATTTTTGCTGATCTTGCGATATATGGCGGAGATGATAGAATAGAAGCCATTAATCGTAAAATTACGCACAACGCCACATTCAATATTGGCAACTTATCAGTCAAGTGTCTCGCAACGCCTTGCCATACGCGTGGGCACATTTGTTACTATGTTACAGGAGGAGGAGAACATCCACCATCTGTGTTCACAGGTAAAGCTAGATGTAGATAATAAACAGACTATATAACTAGTTAACAAATGTAATAAGTAGATGTTTAATCCGCTTAAAAGGAGACACACTCTTCGCTGGAGGCTGTGGACGATTTTTTGAGGGTACTGCAGATCAAATGTACAAGGCACTCGTCGAAATTTTAGGCTCTTTACCCGAAGAGACGGTAAGTGTTACTCTCAAACTGTAATTTATCATTTTTCAAACGAATTTTTTATACCTCACCTTACCTTACAGAAGGTGTATTGTGGACACGAGTATACAGCCAATAACCTTAAGTTTGGTTTACATGTGGAACCTGAGAATGTGGCGATACAAGAAAAATTGGATCGGGTGCATACTCAACGTGCCAATAATCTTCCAACAGTGCCTAGCACCATTACAGACGAAAAGCTGACAAATCCGTTTATGAGAGTGCATGAACCATCCGTTATGAAACATGCACAACAAAATGATCCCGTTCAAACGATGTCGTACTTGAGGCGCGAAAAGGACAACTTTAAAGCTTAATTCTTTCGACAAGACAATTTCTTTTTTATATTTCCTTTTTACATTGCAATTGTTAACATAAATTTGAAATGTAAAAGATATAAGATGATGGTAATACGATAATTGAAACTTTATCATGCTTGTGTGCACTGAGTATTATGATATCTTGTGTGTGTGTGTGTGTGTGTGTATGTATGTATGTATGTATGTATACACACATACACACAACAAAATAATGATATAAGCCTTCCCTCTTTAGCTCTTATTCATTCAATTGCCTAAATTTCTGAATAATTATCACCAATCAGTTTCCTATCTTCACAATATTGCGTAATTCTCTGCATAAAAATTTCTTGGTTTCTTGATCTTATATCCACCAATGTCAATCGATTGTATTTGCTCGCGCCTCGTATCGAAAGAAGCACTTGTGAATCAAGAGCTAATACAGAAATTACTATTTATAAATATATCTTTCAAGTTCTTCACCTTATTACTGTACCATTCTTATACAAAGGTGTGATCACAAGTTATCAACTTTCTACAAATATCCATTATGCTAAATATTATGTTATATTTAATGGCATTTGACATGGCGCATCTTCAGTCTTCTTATTATATATCTGCATCTCGGCGACATATTTCTCCTTGGATCTTTCATACATGTCATAATATACCTGAAATAATATAACATTTATCCAATGTAAACAAGTTATAAGGCAAGTCAGAACATATAAATACTACAATTCAATATTTTTGCTACACATAACGATGGCTCTTACTTTTTTATCTTCAGAACTTAGAGATTTCCAAGTGGTTGCAAGTTGTCTAGTAAGTTCTTGCTTACTAGGCTCTGGTTCTCCTGCTAAACGTTCCATCACACGAGGTCTTTGTTCTTGACAAAATTGGAAGAAAGGATTAGCTGGTCTCTTTGGTGCATTCGGATCAGCTTTTGTGCCCTTTCTCTTTGTCCCTTTTCTGGGCTTCTCCTCTTTAACACTATGCGAGGTACCTTTCCCTCCTTTCTCTGACTTTGGAGTTGTTTGAAACACACTGTTCTCTTCGAATACACCCATTGGGGTTTCTCGCCAACGATCTCCATGTCGATCCAATCGATCGATCAAGAATCTACGAATCAATATCATAGACAATGAAAATATGAAGAAATTTTAAATCGAACAACTTAACCTACAAAACTAACCTTTTCTCTTTTCTTGTGCGTCGAAGAAGCTTCCTTATTCTCTGAATTCTGTAGACCAACCTTTCATTTTCCTATCATTTAAAACATACTATATAGTTTCGAAAAAAAAGAAATCATCGATAATGATTTCGTTTCAGAAGGGAGAGACTTAACCTGTTGTAAAATTTCACATCTGTCCAATAGCAACTGGTATTTTTTCTTATAAATATCAAATTCTTCCGGCTCTACATCATATTCGGACTCATCGGACATCGTGACTCTAAAAGCTCTTACAGCGAGTGAGCAAAAGAAAAAAAAATTATCAATTACTAATTATTATCAAACACTACACTCTATCGTATCCATTCGTATTCGTATATGGTCGAATAATAATATAAAAACTTTTATGCCAGAGCTGCGTTCCAAAACTACTCAGAAAGTCATAGACGTTAAATCACTCAGTTATAAGGGAGGATTCACATTGGAGAGGAAATGCGGAATGCGGAAAGGCAGAAAACCAATCAGAAATTACACTTAGCAACAAGTGCTACACTTGCAGTACTTGGTACCTACGACTGAATCCTCATGTAGCTACCGGCGCTTTGACACTTAACGCTGATTGACCGGAAACCGATTAGTGGGAGTAAATAGTAAAGAATTCTATTGCTATTTACCCCCCCAATAATCGTTTTCCGTGAATCAGCATTCGGTGTCAAAGAGCCGGTGTCTGTATGAAGATCCAGCCAAAGTACTCTATTTAATTGTTAAACATTTCTCTTGCCGGTTCTGTTTGTTTAAATAAAGTCAGGCCTTAAGCCCCTTTACTATATTTAATTCTTAAACATTTCTCCGCGGTTGAGACCAAGATTATTAGAGAAGCGCAACCGGGTTATGGCAGTAACGCAAAAGTACTAAAAATGGCGTCGAATGGCCAATCATAAGATTGATTTATTCGGTAACCATTTATAATAACGATAAATCAATCTTATGATTGGCCATTTGCGAGTCCAATCAGGACTCGTAACATTGGTTGCGCTTCTCTGATAATCTAGGACTCTAGTTTTTCCAACTTTTTACGTGAGCATGAGACTGTTAGAATCACTGTAGATTAGTGCCGAGAGCTTGTGAAAAAAAGGCCGATTGGATTGATGTTTCGGAAGGCACTCTTACGGTCAATAAACAACCCCTGTTGCCGATTAAAAATTTCTAACAGCGCCAAAAATGATTTGTAACGTTTG
>NW_012028703.1:26083-31900 GCF_000956235.1 Wasmannia auropunctata | reverse complement strand
GTCGTTTGGTAGTATTTGGTAGTCCACTCCTGATAAATGGTAGTCAAAGTTGTAAATAACATACACGGAAAGCATGATTTTGTTGAAAGGTCTAAACATTTTGCTAAATACAGATCTGAAAATAATTTTTTATTGAATCATCAAAATAATTTGTTGGAATATTAAAACTGATAAGCATTGCTATAAAACGTTTGGATATTCTAACAATCATTTTGACTTTTGCACAAAATTATATTGATTATTGAACAAAAATTATTTTCAGATCTGGATTCAGCAAAATTGTTCTTTCCGTGTGCGGTCATTTTTTGTCAATTACGCGCTAATTTTTCAGATAGCGTTGTAAAAAACTTGTTTCATAACAAATATTGTTTTTCACAACTTTACGTAATCTTATTTCTCGGAATTTGACCTTCAAAATAATAAAAACAGTTTTGAATTACGTCAACTTTACGCAGAGATACATTAATTTAAAGATTTGTTAGCTACACTGGACCCGCGCGAATACCAGTTAAGGAAATTTGGGAGCCGAATACCGATTAGAGTTAATCTATTAATCATCGTCAGTTTTTGTTCAACGGTCTGCCTGCCCAATTTGCTCAAACTCTCAATCTTCTTTATTATTTTTTTTTTTTTTTTTACGAAAGCTTCGAGAACTCGCAGATGTTGGCGTTAAACGAAAGGGGGCTAGAAGTGAACGACATAAATAAAATTTCCCGACGTTCGTAATGGGTCAAGAGCGAAGTGTCCCGTGGAGCACCGCCACCGTTGGCGATAAACCGTTTAAAATAAGTGCCTGGCAATAAATGCTTACCCTCATGCACACGTCCTTATCGTGCCGTACAGTCAAGTGCGTTCGTCACTCCTTTCCATCCGCCGAGCGGTGGCGGCGAGGGCGGATGCACTCGGGGGGATTAATTATCGTTTTCCGTCCAGTCCGTCGCGACGAACAAATTTGTTGACAATTGGACATTAATATGCGCCACGCCCGAATCCGCGGGATTATACTCTTCTGCTATGCAAATATTCAGCCAGCAGTATTTGGCTTGAAATTATTTTTGTCCGTGTCCGTCGCGAGCCGTGAGCCGTCCTGCCGCCGTCGCGCGAGAGAAAAATAATATTCCACGTGAATTAATTAAAACGGATGTAATAAAAAAAAGGCTGTATTTGCATAATTGTAATGCATAATATACATAATACGATGTTATGCATAATAAAATATCCATAATACATAAATATATTGCGTAATTATATTTATGAATGTGCGCAAATCACCTACCCTCCCTTCTCTTCCCCGGAGTTACATTTTTCTCTAATTAGTTCGCAATTATTCCAGATTTGACTCAAAATTAAGAGCTTTAACATGCTACCTGTCCTCTTGTATTGTGAAAAAAAAAGTTGTAATAATAATAATAATAATTTTAAATAATGCGCTCTGTTGGGAACAGCGTTATTGCTCATTATTTATTCGGATTGGCGCGGGAGACGCACGTACCTACAGCTGCCAGTCGCAACATCCGGGCACTAAATTAATGAGGGTTCACACTCGACACCTAATGAAACGAAGCGACGTGCGTACTCGCGCGCGCTGTGGCCTATAGGCTTTCGTGGCCTAGGGCAGGGAATAAAAAGGAAATACACCGGATACATCACGATCGAGGCAACGCCGATACACGATTTCGTTACGAGAGGGAGAAGGAACGATCTTTCAATCCCCGCGCGTTTAAATCGGGCCGTTAAGAATCCGCGCACGTTGTTTCCGAAGTGGTGCATTACAATAGGGCGCGAGGGACGCGGCGGGTAGGAGAGGGGAAACGCGGTAGTGAGAACGGTTAGGTAAGGGCAGAGGAGGGGGAGGGGGACCGCGGGGCGGAGGAGGGGAGGGGAGATAATGAAATGAAAATTGCCGTGCGAAAATCGTCATCGCGTGGCGGTTTTCGAGCGTGCGCCGCTGATGCGTGCGCTCGAAGAGTTACGCCTCGTTTCGCGTTCCTCGCCGATTCGGACGATTACCCCATCGTAATTTCCATAATGGCCATCATACCGATGGTGATTTTATGGCACGCCGTACCTCTTCCGCCATCGCCGTGTCGGCCTTGCCGCCGCATTGTCATCCGAAACCTCTCGGGGAACGTCATCCGAACGGCGAAAGCTCGTTTCAGCGGTGCCCCGGAGACTCTTTAACCAAGTATAACATTCTGCATAACTTGACACTTATCTGTACTTATCCTCGGAGTCTATGCCTTAGATATAAATATGTATACATATATATCAATTGAGATTTTTATTTTTATATTATTATAATTTAATATAAAGATTAATTTTATAGTTTAAGAATAACACTGTTTAACAAGAAAATGCACAAAAACAATTAAGATCATTGCTTTTTGTAGTTTTTCTGGACGCTAAATGTGATCCCGTTTATCAAATTATTCTAATCACGTTACAGACATTTAGAAAAATTTGTAGTTGAAGTCGCAAGAAAGGCTATTTTATAATAGTTTTTTATAGCTATGTGATGTATTGAAAAAGTATCTTATTGCAATCAAAATTGTGTATGTTGTTAAAATTTTCAATCCTTGTAAAGAATTTGTTGTGTCAATTGTGGTTAAAAAAATATTTATGCCGTTGTTCAAGATGGTCGTTTAAAGATGCCAAATATTTTTAAATTATATTATTTAATTTTGAGGATTTTGCAAATCGCTGAATTTAATTTAATGTTTAAATTAATTTTTTTATAATTTATGTATGTAGAGGTTTTTCATACCTTTAAATTGAATTTAATCTTGACATTAGATTAATATTCCAGTGATTTTTGAAAAAGACTTGAATTTAAATAATGTGAAAAATATTTGATAGATCTTTAATGGCCAAATCAATATTGGCGCAATAGATTTTACATTGATTATAAATATCTTATTTATTATAATCGATAAAACAAAATTCTTTTAAAGGTTGAAAGTCCTAATAACATATTTAATTTTGACTGCAATATAACTTTTCAAACATTATAACATATATTGTTATAATGACAAAATACAATAAAATAGCTCTTTTTGCAACTTCAACCGCAAATTTCTCTAAATTATGACGTAATACAATAAAACTATTTATAAACGAAATCACATTCAGCGGCTAAAAAAACTACGAAAAATGATTAATTTCATTTTTGTTCGCAAAAAAAGTCATTTTTTTATTAAAGAAACATAAATTTTCTATAGCCTTTTGCGCAAAAGCTAATTTAACAGTTTTTTTTAAACTATAGGTTTTAGAGAAAAAAGATTATTTCGAACAATCTATGTGTATACGTACTATAAAAATAGTTAAGGTTACTACAAATATTAATAATTTTATATATTATTATATGTTACACTGTAAAATGGAAGTATATTTCAGTTTGAAGAAAAACTTATTTCCGCATATTTATACTTGTTATCTCATATACATATATGTATATATATACCTATTGTAAGAATTTAATATTATAACAGATATGTATAACTGTATTAATAAATTAATATATTATTATAAGTAATCACATGAAATATGGTAATTCTACATACATAAAATATGATTAATACTTGGATTAATACTATCACATAAAATACGATAATACTACTAATTGCACTATCAAATGTCCGGATATATAATCCGGGCATATATCGTACAATTAATATTCAAATTCGTCGACAGCTTATTCCTCGGAGCGAATAAACTCTGTTCGGTTCTCCGCACGACGGCAGAGTTGCTTAAAGCACGAGGAAAATAAATGAATATGCGGACTTTTGTTATCTTGTTGACTCTTTATGGATCCGTGGCATAACAACAGCTCGCCCTTATTGCCGTAAAGTAAACAGCGTGTAACAGTCTTTCCTAACCGGAGAGAACATGAAAACGTTTCATTCCTTTTTGCCATTCATCGGGTTTTATATTTCACAGAAGGTGAAATAATTTATGCAAAAAAATACGTCGCTCTTGTGTGGAAGAGCTCCCGCTTCGCATTTACGAATTACTGCAGCATCGCGCTCGCCGCGTAATATAGGCAGCGAATTGTGCCGCGTGTACTTTTTCACGAGTATGACAATTTCTCGCATTTGTGTCGAGGTTGGGAGGGAGGGGGACGAAGCATGGCGCCGCAGCCGACCGAGAATGTGAACAAACATCTTTTTTTTTTTCCCGAGGAAATCTGGCGCGCCATTGAAACGAAACACAAAAACAGAGTCGGTCACGAGAGACCAGCGGTTGCCGTGTGTAACGATTGAGTCTTGGCAACGAGCGGAGCGCTTCTTTTTCAAGAAAATTTGGCTTGTACGTAGCATTTTGTTTATCCATTTCTTCCGCCTCGCTCTCGTTTAATCATCCGCCCGTCTGTTCCGCGGAAACTTTTATACAGAGTTTACAGTATCATTAGCAGCACTTTTTGCAATTATAGTATATCAGCTTGTGTAATAACTTGCGAACTATTCTCCAAGATAGTGAGAAATTATTGCTAGAATCTTTGTATTAAAAAAAGGTGTAGCATAAAAAGTTGAAATCTTTTTAATCTTTTTCTTATTATTAGTAAGTCTTTAAGTTCGGATATTAATTAATAACTGAACATTTTTAGGGATTTAGCAAATTTTAAAATATTAAAACATCATGGAATTTTTTAACTTAATCTCAAGTTTTATTTAATCGTCCCGCTTTATTTTACACTTTTAATATGAAATTGTTGTAGGGAAAGTTATGCATTTTATCTATAGATTTGAACACAAAAAAAAACAGAAAAAAAAGAAATTATTCTATGATAAGCAATATATCTTTTTTCTGAAGCAGTCTTTAATCCCTAAAGTGACGGGATCCCCTATTATAGAATGGTCGTTGTGCACAAAGCGATCGCCGTTTTGACGGGATTGCAAACGGGGATTTGGCGATTTTAATCGGAAAAAAGCCTGTTTACACAGGGCATACGTACACTTCCCGCCTCTCGGTACGTGCCGCGACCCGTTAACATCCCAAAACGCTTGCGATTGCGAGGGGGCGAACGGGCTGGTAACGAAGGGGTTACGACCCTGTTTTTCCCGCGGCGGCGATGTCGCTAAAAATTATTAGATCCATTCGCACCTCCGCCCCCTCGGGCGTTGTTTACGAGGCACCGTAAAACGCACCGTCCGCGTCGCTTGTGCATACAAAGTGCATTTTACGGATGTACGATATTTTCGCCGATTTTCGAGACGGCTATGGCGAGGAGCGGAGAGGAAGGAGGATATTCCGAGGACTGGAAAACGGAGACGGCGAAGAAGGTGAGGAGGGGAAGGGGGAGGGGGAAGTGCATTAGCCAGAGATGTTGCTGTTCCGCCAAGGACGTCGCACACGTGACACCGTTGCATAAGAACAAAGGGATGTAATAAGCGCAACGGCGCGCGGAAAATCTCCTCCGGCTTTGTTATCGCCGAGATAAGCGGAAGCGCGTGAGATTTGCGAGCTCCTCGGCGGGAGCTACGTTTAATTTCTGCCGGGCGCATCCTCACACTGGGCTGCAACCGGGCGCGCTCAGCGAGCGCGTCGTCGCTTGCATTTCGGTGGAGCGCGCCGCATATTCTGGGAGATTGACTTTTTCGTTATTATTTCCTGCAACCGCGCGTACACGAACGGCGCGTAACAATAAAATACTTAGGATCGTTGTAGTCTCGTGGAATATGAGAAACGCAGGACTACACGGAAAGAACGATTTTGCTGGAAGATAAAAAAAAATCTGAAAATTTTTGTTAGGTCATCATCAAAATAATTTTGTTCGAAAGTCAAACTGATTGCTAGAATATCAAAACTTTTTACAGCAAT
>NW_012028703.1:5122-26063 GCF_000956235.1 Wasmannia auropunctata | reverse complement strand
TGTGCTCTTCCGATCTAATTTTGGTAAAAACAGATCTGAAAATAATTTTTTATTGAATCATCAAAATAATTTGTTGAAATGTTAAAACTGATAAGTATTGCTATAAAATGTTTTGATATTCTAACAATCATTTTGACTTTTGCACAAAATAATGTTGATTATTGAACAAAAATTGTTTTCAGATCTGGATTTAGCAAAATTGTTCTTTCCGTGTGAAAAAAGTCGCTTGCATTTGTCGCTCGCTCGCATGAAATAATTGCGAATTTTCAACGTTGAGGACGATCAAATGATTAATATGCGGAAGAGGAACGGTTTCTGCTGAACTATCTAAAAATTTAATTAGCTCCAGATTTGAAAATAGTTTTGTTGGATCATCAAAATTAGTATAACTACTACTGCATCTGGTTAAATTTGAAGAATTGTGAATTTCCAACGTTGAGGATGATCAAATGATTAATACGCGTATAAAAGGAATGGTTTTGCTGCTCGGAAAGAACAATTTTGCTGATTCCAGATCTGAAAATAATTTTTGTTCAATAATCAAAATAATTTTGTGCGAAAGTCAAAATGATTGCTAGAATATCAAACGTATAGAAATGCTTATCAGTATTAACATTTCAACAAATTATTTTGATTCAACAAGAAATTATTTTTATATCTGTATTTAGCAAAATTTTAGATCTTTCAACAAAATCATTCTTTCCGTGTGAAGTACGAGTATCTTATAAAAATTTAGTTAGATACCGATCTTAAAATAATTTTGTTGAACCATCAAAATAATTATTGCAATAACTGGCTAAATTTTAAAACACTTCCGAAAATCCATTCCTTAAATGCATCAAAATTAATTATGTAGGACGCTCGACATGTTGAGAATGCTAGCTGCATGAAATTTTAGCATTCTATGGTAGCGATCAGCTTGGAGCGCCCAATACAATTTACTTAGACGGTCCAACGTAATTATTTTCAGAGATCTGTATTTAACTCTAAATCTTTAAAAATACTTCAGTAAAACCGTACACGTAAAGAATAATTTTGCCGAATCCAGATCTGAAAATAATTTTTGTTCAATAATCAAAATAATTTTGTGCGAAAGTTAAAGTGATTGCTAGAATATTAAAACGTTTTATAGCAATGCTTATCAGTTTTAACATTCCAACAAATTATTTTGATGATTCAACAAAACATTATTTTCAGATCTGTTTTTAGCAAAATTTTTAGATTTTTCAACAAAATCTTTGTATACGAAGACTCCTTTGCTCTGGCGGCGATTCTTCCGGTCAGCATTCTCGAGACTTCCGCAGCGCGCCGTTCGGCAAGTTACGCACCGCTGCTCTCGCCTATAAGCGTTGATTCGATCCTCGCGTAGAAAATTGTAATTTACATGGATTTAATCTTCGTAGGGCGGGCCGCGCTCGCTCCACGCTGCGCTGCGCGGCGCGGCAGCGGCGGTCAGGAATCTCCTCTCTCTCCCTGTTAATAAGATTTAATATCTCACTCGGTAAAGGGAATCCCTCGCTCGGGAGGGCTCGAAAATCATTAACATTATTTCCCGGGGCTTCTCCACCGTTCACGAATTATTGCAACAAGTCAAATTAGAGACGAGAGCGGCGTGCGCGCGCGCGGGATACACGGGGCGCGCACGTATTAAAACAGTGTCTCCCAACTCTGCAGTCGCGTCCGGGGCGCGTCGCGCCGCCGCGACTTGTTATTCCGCCGACGTCTTCTGGGTGGTCCCGAAGTAGTCTCACAGATAGAAAGAATGTAACTTTATTACGACGCCACATGGCCGGAATACGAGAGTCGAAACGTGTCACGGCCACCTCGTCCCTCGTGTACCTAGCCGACTGAATGCGGTCGAAATGACCAAAGCCGCGTTTAAGGACAAGAAAATAACGTGCACGCTTGGACGCACTCGCGTATTGGCAAGTTCGCACGTACGCATTGCAACGATAATCGAACTGAGATTGTGAAACGCGGTGAAACTAATTCAGATTAAAAATATTTATCGATCTTTATAATAGACTTTTTTTTAATAAGCCTCCAATTCAATTAAAGTTTACACAAAAACAGCAGATAGAATTAGATTTCTCATCTGTTTGTATCGTCGAGATTATGTATATACTTGCAAATGAGATTCTTTAATTTTCACACATTATTCGTTTGTCATAACAAAATAAGACAATCCGTTAATAAAAAAATTAAAAATCTTGTAGACTCGCGAGCAGAGTTTTTCCCTTTTTTTTCAATTTAACGGGATGCTAAAATGGAGATCAAACCCCAAATGTTGTTTTTGTTTTTCACTTTACCGACGATTCATGTATGCGTGCGATATTGATGTAATAGTGATGTGTTTATGTTTACTATACCACATCAATGACACATCGTAACAAATCTAAACAAGTAATCTTTCACATTAAAGCTTGTAACTCATTTCAAGAAGCACATCATCAGTACTGTTCTTTCATTTAATCCATTAGTTCAATCCAAAATCGTTTTATATGTAAAAAGTGTAAAACTTTTATACAAAGTAAATATTGTTACGAGTCGACGCCAGAAGTCGATAACAAAGCTGTATGTATATAATAATTTTCCAATTTTTTTCATTTTTGGTATAAAGGCGACCGGACTATACATTGTCGTTTCATACTTTAATTGTGGAAAAGGATTTTAAAATCTGCACACGGAGAGAATTTTATTTTAAAATTTATCCTGAAAATCATGTTAATCGTAGGACAACATAGTATTTTGACGAATTTCATGTGTGATTTTCACTATATTTTTTAGTATATACTACAACAAATTTATTGTAGTGTACAATAAAATTTGTCGAAATACTATATGTTGTCCCACGAGATTACATGATTTTCAGGTTAAATTTTAAAAGAAAATTTTTTCCGTGATGTAAAGACAGTTAGAAAAATAATCGCATTCGGTAGGCAAAAAACAGATAAGACTTTAGGATCCCCCTAATGAATTAGTCCGATATAATTGATGCGCTGCTCGATCGACGCGATTGAGAGACTCTGGATGGAGAGGAGTACGTGCGAGAGCCGAGAATACGCGCACCGGTATGTCCATAAGTTCTGGAGCGCGTGCTGCGTACGCGAAATTCATTAGACGACGGGATCCACGCGCCCCGCTTTAATATCGAGACGCAATTTAAATGCATATCACGTACCGCGTCGAGACGCGGCGCGGCGCGGCGCGGCGGCTCTTCTCCGCCGCCGCCGCCGCCGCCGCCGGGATTATCATAACCGAGCAATTATCGTGCGGGAGTTTAGGACCGTTCTGCTCGCTCGCTCGCTCGCTTGCTCGTTCGCCGGCAGACGCGCTGGCGCCGGTTTACCTACATATCTCCCAGATCCGTCCATGCCTGACCATAAATTCGCGCTGGCGAATTTCCCAAGTTACACCCCAAGTTTCACGAATGACTAAGCACCGATAAATCCCCCCGTCGCGCGCCGGTATTAATCCCCCGCAGCGCGCGCGTGCGTGCGGACGAAGGACGACCGACATCGCGTCTCCGCGTTTCGACGTAAACGACTGGTACCGTTAGGAATTATCGCTGATATAATTTATCGCCGTTTGTGTACCTTCGCGCTCGCGCGCGGTAATACCCGTTTGACGTTATATCGGTAGATATCTACCTTGGGATTAAATCGGGAAACGAGAGAGTTGCCGGGGGAGCAAATGAAGGACCACCGCGAAGTATTTCGTACACGGAAAGAACAATTTTGCTGAATCCATCTGAAAATAATTTTTGTTCAATAATCAAAATAATTTTGTGCGAAAGTCAAATTGATTGCTAAAATATCAAAACGTTTTATAGCAATGCTTATCAGTTTTAACATTTAATAAATTATTTTGATGATTCAACAAAAAATTATTTTCAGATGTTTTTAGCAAAATTTTTAGATCTTTCAACAAAATCATTCTTTACTTGTAAAATTACATGTGCTTAACGTTACATTGTGTTTTTCTGCAAATCGAAATAATTACGGGAACACGTAGTCTAAATAAAATATAAAGAGTGAACAAATTATTGTATTCTTTCTTTCTTTGGAGAAATTTAATGTTATTAAATATCAAACTTTTTAAGGGTCTTTCTTTGTACGAACAATAGCTCGATACATGGAAAGAACGATTTTGTTGAAAGATCCAACAATTTTGCTAAAAACAGATCTGAAAATAATTTTTTGTTGAATCATCAAAATAATTTGTTGGAATGTTAAAACTGATAAGTATTGCTATAAAATGTTTTAATATTCTAGCAATCACTTTGACTTTTGCACAAAATTATTTTGATTATTGCACAAAAATTATTTTCAGATCTAGATTCAGCAAAATTGTTCTTTCCGTGTACAAATGATATTTGAATTCGTAACGAAATACGTAAGAGAACAAGCTTTAGAAATTCGCCTATATACAAGCTGTTGTATGTAAAATATTTTAAGGGAAAAATATTTTATATGCAACAGTTTGTAGGTTAATTTCTAGCGTTTGTTCACTTATTTCTTGTTATAAATTTAAGTATTATTTGTATTATCGAGGTATTGTGCTATTTCTCGAAAGAGAAGGACTCGATACATATGTTTGTCATGTGGGCCTCATGCTGTTACGAGCCGAAGTCACAGAATGTTCAAAATCAAAGTTAAATGGACAACTGTCTGCTTATAAGATACTTTATTCTGAACCGATGAGTCAGCCATTATGACAGTGTACATTTCTTTAGGAATATATTGCTAGTATTACGGCAGTACAATACTAGCAATACGCTATCGATACATAGCAATACTTCAAGCAATAGGTACCTAATAGAAATAATAGATGGGAATATTACTGACAATACGAAAGCAATACAATAGCAATACTAACAATAAAGTGTGCTGTATTGCTATAATTAGCAATCACTGTATATTTTTTTAATAGTGGTTGATCCCTCGTTCTGAACAGTGTACAAGGCAAGGGTATTCACTGTGAACTATTCTCGATCGAGAGTGATTTTTATTTTAAGTTTTAGAGGTAGAGCATTTTGTGGAATAACCAATAACGCGGAGCGCTCTAGACGAGGCTGAAGTTAGCAGCCAGACTTAGCAGCCAGAACGCGGCAGGCAGGGCCGAATAGGGTGCTGGGGCCCTCCGGGTCAAAAAATAACAAAATATATTAAAAATTCATAAGACTTGAAAAAAATCACAAAAACTCTGCAAAGGGAGTGTGAAACGATGCCATGACAATTTGTCCGGCATTTGATGGCATTTTAATTATTCATTTAAAAGATTAAATAACAATTTTGAACAATTTAGCAGCTACGTCGTACGCATACTCGCAGAGACTTGAAAAAAATCACAGAGACTCTACAAAGCGAGTGTAAAACGATGCCACAACGATCTGCCCGGGGACAGCTCTAATTGTTCTCTAAATAATTAAATTGAATATTTAAACAATTTAGCAGCTACGTCGTACGCATATTCGCAGAGACTTGAAAAAAATCAGAGACTCTACAAAGCGAGTGTAAAATGATGCCACAACGATCTGCCCGGGGACGGCTCTAATTGTTCTCTAAAAAATTAAATTGAATATTTAAACAATTTAGCAGCTACGTCGTACGCATACTCGCAGAGACTTGAAAAAAATCACAGAGACTCTACAAAGCGAGTGTAAAACGATGCCACAGTGATCTGCCCGGGGACGGCTGTAATTTTTCACAAAAAAATTAACATTTACAAACATCTGAGCAGTCAAGCCATATGCATTGATAATTTACTATTTGTGGTCCGCTCTCGGTTGTATCCAGAACCACGACGAGGACGTGGCGGACGTTTGACTCCGTTTTTTTTGTTTTTTTTTATTTTTATAATTTTTTTGTTATTTTAAATTATTTTATAATTTTTTTTGCCTTTTTTGTTTTTAATTTTTTTGTTACATTTTTATTTTTCCGTTTATTTTAATACATTTGTTTGCTTTCTTGTTTGTGGCTGCTGTGTATCATTTTGTATAACTAAATGTAATGGTGCTGCAAATTCAAATATATTCGAAAAGTGAAATGGAACATTTTCAGATTTTTTTAAATATTTAAAGTTGTACTTTTCAATTGTGGTAACGTGTTGTTCTTCATTATTTGACAAAATTAAGTTGCGGATTTTTATTGTTTTATTTTCTGTCCGTTTATCGGAGACGGAATTTGCAAGATAGCTTGCTATGCCTTTACGGGCCACACTCATGTCATCTTCCGAAAATTCTGTGTAAGAGCCAGTAGCAATTATATACGCCCATGTGCATACGTGTACTCCACAATTTCCGCCTATATCATTCTTTACTATTTGCGAGGGCACGTCTCGTGGCATGTATAGTGTCCATTCATTCCACGAGATAATTCCAAGGTGTTCCTCTATGAAGTGATAAATTCCGCTCAGTATCATTTCATTGGGATTTCCGTGCAATGAATCTAGATACACGATACTTTGTCGCGAAGGGATTATCACTAGAAGCGTTCAGTGAGCTGTACAATTGACAGGTATGAACCACACGGAATAGTTCCACACTGCGGTTTGAGTTGCCCTTTTGTTGTACCCGACGCTTACGAACCCTCGCGTTAATATATTTTGACAGAAATGAGTATCAAAGCATAAAAGAAAAAAATGGTTACTTTTTGCAATTTTAGGTAAAAGACTAAAAAATGAATTTATTATAACATCATCCAGATATTGCTCCGCAGACTGAAATGGCACCAGCGTTCTGAAATTGTTAACTTCAATAATGTAACCATTTATTTCTTTTCTTAAATCAGGAAACCCGTCAGGATATGTTAGTTGTTTATTCAATAATTTTTCATCTACTATGGTCGTAAGATGCCCTGGTTTGCATTGTTCGAAATTGTCTTGCGAATCATCATCAATTGTGGCCTCTTTACGTTGCTTAGTCTTATTTTTATTAATTTCGATGAATTTCGAATACGTCAGATATCTGTTCAGTGGCCTCGGTTTCTTCCAGATTTCTACGGCATTATTGTCATCGCTGATGATTTCTCGGACTTGCTTTATGCCACGCGTAGTTTTAAGTGAAAACTGTCGCTCCTTTATTCTCGCTTCTATCATTTGAAAATTATTCATAATGAAACGCGGTGCAGGAATGCGTGTTTCTCCGTTCAATATTTGATGTTTCAAAATTTTAAAATAATTTTCGATAGAAGCATTGCTGTCACGACTCAGACAATATTGTGCAATACCTGTAGCTGACCATAAAGGAAAATATGGCATGATAAAATCCGCGACGTAATTGAATAATTCTTTTGAAAAATATGGATTTGTTTCTGAACTGATTTGACTACTGTCCTGTGCATTAATCTCAATATTTTTAAATGCAAGGTAATAGGATGACGATTTCCTATTGAATGACGATATTTCATCTTGTATTTGAGGTAAATATGTATCCTCGGAGGTACTGCACACGTCTTCCGTAATTACCTTAACAGATTGTATCAGATGGAAGAAATCATTGACTTTGTATTTGTAACTAAATAATTTTACAAATGTGCTGTACGCTTCAGCAGCATCTGATACACAGTTACAGTGCAACATGTTCGCTAATAATGATATTGCTACAAAACGCATGTGTTTTTGTTCTTCTTTACGTGGAAAGCATTTCTTGACTTTGTAAATTATCATTTTTATAAAATGCGAAGAACATGTATGAAGAATTGTAACATTTTCTGTTTTTTCTATTTTTCGTTCGTATTTCTCATACATATATTCCATGTACTCGGACAAATTCATGGCATTAAAAGTTTTGCAGGCTGACTGTATTAAAGCGAGGCTGAAATCGGTTTCGATCTTTATTATTTTTTTCGTGGTTATTTTTTTTAATGCGTCATTGAATACATCAAGAAAATGGTTAATTGCTATAACGTCATGCTTCGACGATATAAATTCCGCGACAGGCAATGGTCCAATATCTATATTTCCTGGCAACAGTAGAGCGTAATAATAAATCGTAGTGTCAGTAGTACTAAGAAATTTAGGTTGTGCAATAATTGAACCAGTTGCATCCAGATGTAAATGTCGTTTTTTGTCCGAAGCTAAGCATGCAATGTTTTTCACTGAACAAAATCACTGACAGTGGTATCAATGAAAATTCTTGAATGTAACCAGATATTTTTTTACCTTGCATCTGTTTTTGTTGTTGATCAAATAATTTAATCATAAACATTACAAAGTCTTTATCGAGATCGTCTTTCATCCGATTTTCGCTCGATATTTTATGTAATATTTCCAAATTCGGAGTCTTGTTTAAGTTGCCTGCTCGTAAGATGTTTTCGTCAGTGTTCCCTAACATTTTTAATTTGACTACTACAGGTGACCGTTTTTCTAATTCGTCAGCTAACGCTGCCCTTTCTTTGCCACGAATGTGATGACGATGTCGTTCATTCCCATGAGAAACCTGTCCATTGACATAAACGTGTACAGTCATAGTCATATCAGTGTAGGGAATGCCAATATCTTCCGTGACGAAAAATTTAAATTTTACGCACGTCGAGTGTTTGCATTGCCCTGCAGCTTGAAAACAATAACTACTTCTTAAAAGTACTTTTTTATCCCTGCATTTATGCCACGAGATGACTAAAACGCAGAGAGAATATTTTTTTTCAAATTCTATATTAAAAGCATCCACCCAACCCTTTCGTAAAGGTTTACCCCCGCCAACCCAGAATTCTTCCCAAAAGTGTTTAGGGAGAACGAAAGAGCTTACGCATGATAATGTAGAAATTTTCGTTCTAGGACGTACTTAAAATACTGTTTGGCGCGATTCTTTTTTGTGAAGAAGAAAAACGCAAACAAGCGATATGAAATGATTAGGCGTTTAAGATAAATGAGTGAATCATAAGTGAATCACGAGGGATCCGGAATTTATGGTTTATTTAGGCTAGGTAGGTTTGTCAGGGTATGATGATAGGTTTGCTAGGGTATGATCCCAAAAATTGTTTATTTAGAAACTCAAGAGAAACTATTTTTAAAATAAATAGATAACGTGTTGCGTCGCGGTGTGTAACAGTGTGCGATCGATTAATTGATCACGTGATATAGTTTTTCAGGCAACTATTGGCCCTGATTTCTTATAGTTATATCGACCAACCACGACTTACTGAATGTGATACTTATTGCTGACTCAATATAATTGTGCCATAAATTCTGCTTTTACGAAAAACGAATTTATTTCATAACTGAAATGCTAAGCAGCAGAAATATATATTTGTATAAAATACTTCTATACATTAGCATTATTATTAAATTGATATTCAATTTAATTTATGATATTATTTCAGCTTTAATTTATGATTGCATTTCAAGTCCGACAATAATATAATCGGTGCGTAATTCGTATGTATAACTGGAAGATTTATTTAAAAATTAACATTTATAAATATTATTAGGCATTAAGTTCTGGACCATGACTGTACTTGGTTTCTTTTTTGTTTTTCTTTATTTTATTTGATTCATCTGATTTATTCAAAGCGGTCTTTACTTATGTATTCACGTATATACTTTATTGAACGGACCAATTACAATATAAAAATAATTACAATTATTAAACATGTGTTTATCTTTTAATTTTATAAATTTCTTCTAACGGTCGGATTTCAAACTCTCTCAGCACGGAAGGAACTCGATGCTGCTGCGTTTATCAGATCAGATTAGACGAACTTTCAAAATCTTGATATTTCGGTGAGGCTTAGAAGAAGCCTTTACGTTTAAATTTTTAGAAGAAAGGAATTGTTCTAAATTTTATCGAAATATCGGAACTGTAAAAGTTGATTTTGTAAAAACAGCAATTCATTAAGATTTTGCGTGTTGTAAGAGTTTGATGTGCAACCGTTTGAAAAAATTTGTGAAAGCAAATTGATATTTTTAATAGTTACAATTATTTCTTTTTGTAATTGTTGTTAATTTGCTAAAACGAGTATACATTTCATGCTGTTTTTTATTTCAGTTAAGAAAAAAATCTATTTTTCTTGGCAACAGAATTTATGCTACGACTATGTAGATAGTACAAAATTAAACAATTAATTGAAATAAATTGACAAGATTTTTCACTACAAGTTCTTTCTCTTTATATATTTATGCATTTATCTAATGTAAAATATATTCATACATGGTATAAATATTGATTGCGTCTTTAAATGTTTTTATACAATACTTTATTTAATACATAGTAATATGATATAATTAATATTAGATGTTATATATTAATTTTTAATGTTTTATAATATCTTTCGAGCGATAGAAAAAAATCGCATTTTCAAATCAAACGGAAACCCGCGTTTTGCAGTCGTTCTTCCGCAGCATAGCACAGCATAGCACAGCACAGCACAGCACAGCACGTGGTAAACCGGATTCGTATTAGATTTAGCGCGGGGGCAGCGATGTGACGTACGCTGGCGCGGCCGGATCGTACCCGACGGTCGTGTGCAGCTGGCGCTTATTATTGCTCTAATTATCGCGCGGCGGTGTCAACGCGCCGATTGTCGCTCTCGCTACGTACCTACCACTTTGCCTGCCGCGCGTTTCCACGCGGACGAAAATCACGGGTGAGATTTCGATTCGCAAGGACCGGGGTGACGAGCTTATGTGTGTGTGTGTGTGTGCGCGCGCGACCGCAACATGGACACGAGCCATTGTTACCGCTTGAATTTGCCTGGCCGAGCAGACGCGAATTCCACGCGTTTAACGCTAAACGTGCCAGAGCAAACGAACATAATCGAACGGCCGCGTATTGTACTCGACTCGATTTCCCTTATTCGACCCGGTCATTTCCCGTTAAGGGAAATACGCGAATTGATTATATATCCTCATTTAACGGCTTGCACGAAGATTATCTTATAAAGATTATTTGTATAAGGGAAGATTTCTCCACCATTCTTGGAAACTTCGAAGAATTAAAACTTTCGCAATACATACATTAGCGGATAATATGCACTATTCTTTTTTGCTCAATTTACTTTAAAGAGGTTGATTTATCTCTTTATGATGAATTTTGACGGTAAAAATAAAAGAAAGAATAGGAGAGACTGGGGTTTATTGGCACAAGAGGCAAGTTGGCACCACGTTCCGTTTATGTATTTATGATTAAAGAGACAATGAAAAAGTTACAATAAAATATCTCTTTTATAACATAGGCTCATTTCTCTAAGTTGCATTTTAAATCAAACAAGTATTTCAGTGAAGAAAGAGAAAAATTTGATTTGAGAGAAGGCAAGTAAATTTTCGAGTGTTTCAAAATTTCGTATTAATGTTTTTCAGCTGGAGAGAGAAATCTAAGTGATATATTACTAGATGAAAGAAAAGTTTTTGTTACTATACAACATGTTAATTTGAGTAATAATCATAATTTATTATAATAAAATGATTTAAATTATATGTCTATAAGAATAGGGCACGTTGGCTCATAATTTAAGGTTAGCTTAGTTTTATCTATTGTAAGAAGCGTGTAACCATTCAATTACAATTTAATTATGATAAAACGTTTTTTTTTAAATATTTCTGTATTGAAATACGCTACATCTGAAATAGTTCACATGTATTAATTCTCTAACAGCATTTTGCTATTTAATCACTACAAAATAACTCTAAAAGATGCGATCTGTTTTTACTTCTATTATGTTTTCATTAATTTAGGAGTATATGGAGTTTATCGCTTAAGCGACTCACACTGTGATATGCGTCAACTTACCCGACTATCGGGGTAAATTGGCTACGTTACAGCATGTTTGTATTTCACTTACTACAAAGAAACTATACAGTATACAGAATCGTTCCTGAAAATGAAATCGGCAGAATCGACATGAAAATGTAGAGAAAGGTTTATTATTAATATAGTTTAATCATAATAAATAGTTGTTTAAAAACAGGAATGTCTAAATTGTGAAAACTATGCCCAACGAGACCCGGTCTCCCCTAGTACATATCAGATTTATATATTGCCAAAGTTTTATAATTTTTAGTCGGGGATCTTGTTAGATTTAGTTCTTTTAAAGTTTTATCGAACATGAAGAAAATATTATGCACCTCGCAAAAAGTTAATCTTTCAATTTTATAACTTTTATAATATTTTAAAAATATATTTCTCTCTGTTTAGTCTTTTTTGATTGCGAAACTTCGTCATTCCCGTTGAACGAAAATGCGACGATTCTGTTGAATGATCGAAGCTGTGACGTGTGTTATTGTTGCTTTCCGCGCCGTTCATACAATTTAATTAAGAATCGTACGAAGTATTAATTGCTAATCGTCTCGTGTTTCTATAGCGTACCTCGCGCGATTCCATTATTTTCAATCGCTGCATCCGCAAACGCAACCGAATGCGCGCATTGACGTGTAACGAGCGTGAGCGCCGTTGGATCTGCAATTAATTTGCCGCTTGTCTTATAACAGAGGCGCTACATGGCGCCATAACGGACGGGGGAGGGTGGCGAGGGGCGCGGCGCAGCAAAGGTTCGTTAGATCGAAAGGAGATGATGAAATAATGTGTTTTAATTATTTTTTTCGCCAGACGCTAGGACTCTCGAGCTAATTGCCATTTGCGCCAATAAAGGGGCATCTTAAGGCTTTGGGAACCCTCGCTTTCCGAGAAGCCCCCCCCCCTCCGTCTCCGTCCTTCTCGCCGACTATTCATTCATTTGTACCGACAACGATCACCTAATGACCTCCACGCGAATGGTGTCTTTGCTGATTGAAAAATCACTGGGACGAAGATAAATCGATTTTCTCCAAAGAGATATCTTCTCGTTTTGTCTTCAAAGACAATTTTTTTAAACATTACTGATAATATTACTAAAAAATTTTTAATGTCAAATTTTTTCCGAAAATTTCTTTTGTCTCTCAAAAAGTTTTATTCTGTGATATGACTTTTTTTCTTTTTAGAAAGATCTGTTTAAATGTGAATGTAATGCATGGGCTAAATGAATTACTATTTTTACAAATAAAAGTGATAGCAGCTGAAAGAGATAAACGAGTTAGCTCTGAGCCAGACAACAGATATAAATAATCTCTTCTGTCGCCAAACAATTTTATTTTGATATCCAATTTGTTTCGTTTTAGAAAGGTCCGTTTAAATGTGAGTATAATGTGTTAACTGAATTATAATATTTTTTTAAATGAAAATAGCAGCTAAAAGAGATAAATGTGTCAGTTTTGAGCCACCTGCGCACAATAGTATAGACATAAATAATCTCTTCTGTCCCCAAAAAATTTCATTTTATGATATGTGATTCGTCCTTTTCGGAAAGATCCGTTCAAATGTGAATGCAACGTGTAAAGTGAATTAATGTTCTTTTAAATGAAAGTGACGACAGCAGCTACACGAGATAAACGGTTTAGCTCTGAGCCTGCACTTGCTCGCGCGCGCACGATACTATGCATAAATAAACCCTTAATAGAATCGCTCCCTTTGGTCTCCGCGATAAATTGTTAATCATATAGAAACGTTTATGATTTTCACGGCAAAGCGCGTGCGCCGCCGGGTAATCTACTCTTAATATAGGAGCTCCGCCGTCGTCGCACAGTAACCTAATGCCTCCCTCTCGCCCTCGGGTCGTCGGTCGGTCGAAACTCGCATGTGGCGCGGCGCATAAATTCCGCGCAATGTCGCCGTGGTATAACGTTAAATCGCTTTTTCGCGTCCGATCCCGACCTCAGAATCGCCGATCGTCCGGCCCGTTTACGATCGCGCGGGGCATGGAAACCTAACGCCGCCGCACGCACGGCCGTAACTTCTCTTTACAGTCCATCCAGAAGCGAAAGATCCCGAGACGGGAGTTCGACGTTGCCGAGCGTAATCGTGCTCGGGCGTTAGGTAAGATCTCCGAATCCCGCCCGCTATCTCGAACTCGTTTTCCTGCCGTGTCTATTTGAGGACCCCGACGTGGGATACGTGTGTATCCCACTTCCAGGAACTTGTTCTCCCCTTTGAGGAACGAAATTACTGCGAAGACATTGTTTATGGGCCAATATTTATGAGGCAATGTACGAAGTAACTAGAGTACTGTGTGATGAGAAGCGGCTTTTCCGAGATGTCTACTGCCGATATGCGTATAGCAATCATTTGTATATCAATAGTTAATTTTTTAAAATAAAATTTGTTGATAATAGGTATAGTTTTAAAGGCTGGAGAGAAAACCGGTTTTTTTCCATTTTTCTACGGATTTTTTCGGTTTCTTTAGAAGGGTAGAAAAATTCAATGGTAAATTTCACGTATATGTTCGTAAAACTTATCACATTTCACATCTGCAACACTTTGATACACTTTTCAAAATTTAAAAATTTTACAACAAGCATATATTTATTACTGATAATGTTAATTACAAAAGAAATAAAAAGCAAATTACATAAGAGTAAATAAAAAAACAGAATTAATGTATTTTTCAAATAAAACGTATGATTCTTGACAATTATTAATAATCAAAATTTTTAAAAAATACTTAATATAAATATCAGCTTAAATTAATCTTTACACTATAGTTGTTAGAATTGCGTTTTTTAAAAGTTTATTTAATAATAAATACCTCAAGAAATATAGTATGCAAATGTAAATATAAAAATTAACTCATTAATTTCAGCGTTTAGACGAGATGTCTTATTTTAATAATGCTATAAAATACGAGAATTATAACTTATACCTAAGAGTTATAAGCTTACATCTAATTTAAACATTAAAAATTTACATATTTTAACGAGCAAATTAAAATAAATTACATAAAGTCACTTACATTACTTTCTGAATTAATATTTAATATAATAAAAAATATTAAAAATTAGATAGTATATCATTTATATAACAATTTTTCGGGAAAAAACTGAAATTTTTCTTTTTTTCCAGCAATTTGAAAAAAGCAGTTTTTTTAAAACTATAAATAATATTAACGATATCCGACATTAGAAACATCTGTCCGAAAATAAGTTTAGAAAATTGTTTCGACTTCAGAATGAGAACAAAGCAATAGCTACTTTGAATTGTCGACGGTATTAAAAACTTTCCAGTGTTTTCACGGATCTTTTTATTTTCCTTTTTATATATTTTTTTGTTGTGATTAGAATCAGGGAGTATTATAATTGTATTTTTTGAATATTTAATTAACTCTTAATTATTCGATTAACTTTTTTATTTTTGTTTAAGTGATTTTTATTTATTTTAATAAAATATTATTACCCTTTTGTGAATTATGAAGATTAAATATTATGTCACAATGAATAAGGATGACATATAAAAAATTTAAATTGTAATCATTTTTTATCGATTTATTTTCTTTACTCTCAGAAACGTTTTACTTTTGACTTTTCGTGGCAATTCTTCATCATGTTTTCTTTTTTTTTTTTTAGTCGGTTCCTTGGGAATATTCCGTATCCGCCCCTGATTTTGACCCCTACATTTTCCTCCCTCGTGTCTAAACCGCCCACGGCTAAGTGCGCTTTCATCGGAGCGAAAAATTCAGCCCGGGCTATATATACGACAGTTGAATCCTCCTCCCGTTACTCCCGAAAGAGGAGATTCAAGACGCGGGCGAGGCGGGTAATACACATAACGACAATCGTTTTCGCCGTCTCTCTCGTCTCGAGATCGGCCGCGCCGGTTGCGTACGCTTCCGAACTCCTCTTTTCCGAGGCGCCCATTATGTTATCGTGCGACGATGCTTTTCTCGAGAGAGCGAGAGCTCGAATTTCGTTAGGATAAATTTCTCTCTCTCACGATGAAATACTCGAGCTGCAATTCTGTAGAGTGCAATTTTCATGCCACGTACATGCCCGCGCGCAAGTTGCGCGAGCCTCCGTGTATTACATGTTCAACGTGAGCGCCTAATCAATTACTATGTTAAATGAACTTTCAGTTTATGAATCAAGGCCCGCGCAAGATTAATAGTGTCGAGCTTTGAGCGTCTAGGATGCCCCACCGAGCACACGCCATCGATCGTGCAAAGTGGCACGGGGGCTTGGGGTAACGGCCACGATTAACTCGAGTATTAGCATACTCGCCGCGAGTTACAGATTCGCCTCGAGTCACAAAAACAAACGGGACACAACGAGACAAGTACGTCGCTATTACTTATTTTAGAGTGAAGCGACATAGATATAAAGTAAATATATACTAATTCTGAATCATTTTAAGAATAAAATTTGTATTTTTTTTCAGAAGGACATTAAATAATCAATAGCATATTCAATAATTGTAATAGATTATAAAAGATACCTATATGGATGATTTTATTTAATTTCAGTACCAATTTTATTTATTTTTGCCATTTATTTATATTTTACCAATTTTAAATGAATGAAACAATAAAAATTATTCACAATTAGATCATTAGGTCCAGTTGCAAATTAAACGACCTGCGAAACATATTTAATTTTAACTGAGCATGACGTTGATTTTTTCCACATGAAATCCAATGCTATTTACTACCTTCTGTAAAAGCCGTGAGGCAATCCTTGAAGATCTTAAACTTTAAATTAATTTTTAAAGGTACACCTAAATTGACGTCTCCGAGGACATCTTACTCATTTTATTACTTAATGATATCAATAAAATATGCAGCGTTGTTGCTAGTAAATAATTGACGGATAAATCTAACACAAATGCAATAGAATCTTGTTGATTATGCGCCATTCGATGAAAAAATACAATAATTATTTAAATATAATAAATTATCCGATCTTAAAGGCCGATCCACATCTATATAGTGCCTTCACCCTAACAGCAACTGTGATAGTTAATTAATTAATTTAAAATTTAGATTTAACTTGAAAAAATTAAGACTCGTATAATGAATAAATCATAAATATAGATCAATAGTGCCTTTGCGAGCCGACACGGATATGTTGGTGTGTCATAATTTTTAAAATTTAGAATTCGACGAATCAGTGAGTTTTTATATAAAAATCGCTAACGATATTCGACATTACCCGATCGTATATTTTTAACGATTGGAGATCTTGACGAGCACCGATACGAACGCTGCACGTCAAGCGTGCGTATTTCGTTGCGCGTCATTACTGTCGCGTCGCGAATTTGAGAGAGGATCGCGATCCGGATAGCAGAAAGGCTGCTGCCGCACACTCGGCACTTCGCGATGGGAAGTCGATCGATCCTTGAAACACGACGAGGTCGAAGTACAGCAATTTTGTGCGATTAACCCCGCTGCCGGCTGGCTGGCGCAGCGTCTTCCTCGTCGTCGTTGTTGTCATTACGCTTACGGATCGCTCGCGCTTGCTGATTAGACCTCGAAGCGTTAGCTATCGGATGAAGGGGGGCGCGCGGAAGCGCAGGACGAAACAGTTTGGCGAGCATCTCAAACGCGGGAGTATTAGACTACCTGCCTACTAGTTAGACGTTGCTCCCCGTGTGCCGTACGTACGGGATAATTACTAATTAACGTAACTGCTGCGGGGAGCTGTTGCCGCGTTTCCGCGCGGCCACGCCGCAACGGCGGCGAAAGCCGGATGCAATCGTGTGCGGGACGGTAGAAGAGAGAAAGGAAGAGAGAGAGAGAGAGAAAGAGAGAGAGAGAGAGAGAGAGAGAGAGAGAGAGAGAGAGAAAGAGAGAGAGGAGGGAGATATCCAGAAAGCTGATTAGATATATTTTCATACGAAGTTCCTAATTACCCGGATTATTCGCCGTTTACCTGTCGAGAAGCTCAGAGACATTGCATTGTGTCCGGTTCGAGCTTTGCCGAACGGTTGCTTCGTTTTCTCTCACAATCAGTTCCACCCGCAGGGCAACATTTGTACGCAATACTAGGCTCTCAGATATTAATTCACGGTGGTATCTAATGATCATGAAATTGATACAAATATCTATCTGTGGTAATCTTAAATGAATAATCTTATTGTAATCTCTACAGCACATTTAGAAATAGATTGTACCAAATAATAAATTCTTTAGATCGAGAAACGTGACACAGTTTTTGCGAATAAATCACACATCAAAGGGGAATGGTCAATTTTTACTGAAGAAATAAAATTTATTGTAAAGAAGTGAAATAATAGTAAGTTTGTTTTACTTGTTGAACATTGTTTTTGCTATTGAATCATGAAAATCATCAAAGAGTGAAAATAACTATTGTAAGTGGCATTGCAGTTTATCAAGTAATTTTTGATAAACGTTGATGTTGTTACTTTGATAAGCTACCACCTTATTATTTTTATTCTTTGATAATTATTGCTATGATACCAAAATTTTATTACTTTAAATGCATTAAAAAAATGTTTAATACATAGTGATACAGTCGTTTTTTAATAAGAGTTGAGTTAATAATGCATATATTTAAAATGATTTTTATGTACTTGGCACGTATCTTTTATTTTTATGACGTTCTTTTTATTAAATATACACAGTGTTTCAAGAGTGGAGATGGATCACTCGAGAGGTAATTAAGAACCTAAAAACAAAAAAAAGTTGATATAATTATAGATCCGAAAATGTATTATTTTCGTGTTATCGCCATTTATATGTATGTTAAAATTTTACATCATTTTGCTTTTGAATTTTTTGTCGAAATTGAAGGAAGAGATTTTTATGATTTTTATAATTAACATGATTAAAGTCAAATAAAAAATTGTGCAATTGATCTCCACTTTTAAAACATCCTATAAAAAAGAAAAAAATTTATGTTTTTTTATATGAGAAAAGTATGTATTTAAGTATGAACTTTTTACTGGAACGTTTTAATAATTACAAGTGGAGCGATATTATTATTTGGCTATTATTATTAGGCCACAAAGTATGTCAACAATAACATTCAAACAAAGATTCACGCGTCACTCGTCGACCTTTCTCGAGCATTTCGTCTTATGGCACAGACGTTATGTTCTATTTAGTAATATACTGTCTAAGGTACTGTGCGGACGAATAATGACAGAGCAGACGAATAAGGAAGAAAAATTGGATACGGAAATATTGTACTAGAGTAAGACTAAATGATACGAATGAATGCAATATTTGTCATTGTGTTAGTGGTAATGATTTACTCACGAAAGTGCATTTATTTCGTGAACATGAAATATATCATGATGAAGATAGTGATCGAAGCAGCTCGATATGGCAATATTTCACAGAAAAAGAAAGATATACTCCAACATGTAAGTTTTGCAACAAAGTGCTTTTGAATGGATATGATGAATACAATTTAGAGCAACACATGATATTTGTACACCCGCAAATAACGGAAGAAATAGGGAAAAAAGTAGAACATATGATGGGTATCACAGCATTTCACATTGAGCATGTCATATCATGAGATTAAATGCAAGCTTTGCTGTAAAATATTTAGCATATTTAGAGTAGATATCTTACAAGGGATCCTCACAAACTGCACAATAGCTACAGCATAGAGAAAATTATCTAAGCATCTTGACTCCCTTTGGATCACTTTCCACCCAAAAACTAGACCGGAAATAAAATAAATATAAATAATAAAATAAAAAAGTAAATAAAAAATAATAAAATAAATTTATTTTATTATTTATTTATTTTATTATTTTATTATTTATATTTATTTCATTTCCGGTCTAATTTTTGGGTGGAAAGTGATCCAAAGGGAGTCAAGATGCTTGGATAATTTTCTCTATGCTGTAGCTATTGTGCAGTTTGTAAGGGTCCCTTGTTAGTGAGTCACTTGTTGAAACACGGAAACATTTTAAATAAAAATATTTCAAGAATATACTAGAGGAAATAACATGAACATAACGATAAATAAATAAATTGTTAAATAAAATAATGAGGGTACATCTTCTAATTAGACTGGTTCATTTGCAAGTAGTAGGAAATAGAGAGATTTTATAGTTTAATTTTAGAAATATTTTATTTTCCTTCCGTCGCTCAAATATATGTATGTAGAAACAAATATGTAAAAAGTTGAATATTTAGTGTTTATTTCTTATAAGAATTATGAAAAATTGAGTCTGCAGATATTTAAAATGTTTTATAAATGTCACAAGTAATTAAATTTAATATTTTCTTTTGGCCGATGGCAAAGGTAATTCAAATTGATTATCATGTATTTGTCATTTAAATGAGTGTGTGTGTTATGTTTAATTGACTTGAATTTTTGTATTGGTTTTATTGGTCAAACCTTGAGACAAACATTTGCGGCATTTAATAGCTTCAGTTTAAACATTTGATATTTAAAATATTTGTATAATAAGTTTTTGTGTTTTGGCCCATTTATAATAAAATAATGCACTCGAATTGAAATTTGTCTGTGTAATTGTACAAATTTATATTCGACCTTCTTTATTTATTATTCGTATCATGTAGATTGAATTCCATCAGATATGAGTACAGGGAATTCTCAATTTCAGTATTTTAATAAATTTTTTAAAACAGCATCAGATTCCATCTCGATATAATCAAATCGAGATTAGGCAGTAATCTCGATCTTTCTAATGAACTATAATTGTCAATCGATCATTCGCGTTTGGTGACAAATATATCAATTTTTTTATAGCATATATAAGTTTATTTGTTTTGTTGATTTACTTACACAAATTAATTTCGCAAATAGTTGTTCTCTTTTCACGTCGTCATAATCGTCATTTTTCATATTTTACATAATGTATAATATATTTGTATTAGAGCTATAAATATTTGAGTAACATAATATTCAAATTATTTGAAATAATTAATATTGGTCAAATTTTGATATTCTAATTATTTGGATTATATTTATACGTGTACTTATTAGTTCTAGAACGTAATTTGAAAATTTATTTATTCATTCTATTTTCTACAAGAATGGAACTTATTGTAAAACATAATATTGCAAAATTATATAAAGTTAGGCATTCTTTCAGTTTGTCTAATTAATATTCAACAAATATTTTAATATAAGATTTTTTTTTATCATGTTTATAGCCCTAGTATTTATTTTTTATCTTACGTAAAATCATTATTTGAAA
>NW_012028703.1:0-4860 GCF_000956235.1 Wasmannia auropunctata | reverse complement strand
TTTTTGAAATGGGTACTTGATACTTAAAAAAAATATTCTTTTCCTGATTTTTTAAAACTATCTTATCGGTCCACTACGAAAAGCTAACTCAATTTTTAACGCATAACTTAAGAAATGTATTATTGAACATATATAATACCTTTATTCAATTATGAGCACATTCTCTAAAGATTTTGCAATTAAGTGGCTAGATATTAAGTTATAGAGTTTTATTTTAATGTTTCGGATTTTCATTTTCTAAGATTTTTTTATTTAGTAAAGTGTTGTTAAGATTTCTTATCAATTAATTTTTTAATATCTAAGAGAGAGATATTTGTAGATGAAATAATATTTTTTAAAAATAAGTATTAGATAGAAATAATGATAAAATTCATAACATTCATTTTTAATTTTATCACTATTTTCATCATCTTTTTGGATTAGTCACTGCATCCTGCTGACGTTATGTAAAAATTCTCCCGCCGTCGGTCGCTTCCCTATGTTGGAGAAGAAACATTTACAGCGTGCCACGAACGAAACGTGCCTTTCGTGCGCGCGCGACTATTTGTACACATGTACCGCGTGACACGGCGTAATTCGATATTTTCGGAGCCGATTCAAAAGTCGAGAAAAAGAGGAAGAACGCGGGGATTGTTAGGGCGGCAATTTGTGGCGTGACGGTTCCAGCAACCCCCACGGCGAAGCGCCTGCGGGGGGTCCGCGTCTCTATAACCCCGTTTTGTACGTCGTACTCTTTAGTCGTATAAATGCTCGAAGTAGGGGGTTGGAAGAGCGGGAACGGGGGGCTCCATCCGGCTTTTTCAAGTGGCGACAAAGGTGATAAAACGTTGGAATCGCGCGCGCGCGGCCCGCTTTTTCACACTTAACGACACGTCGCGGCATTTTATTGCTGAACGGCACGTTAAAGGCACGCCCGGTTCCGTCTGGATACGCTGTAATTAAGGAGCGGCATGGGAAGGAAGGCGGATGAATGAGAGGTCCGGCGATCTCTCCTCCTCGAAAGTGCTTGAATTAATCGCCGATCATGTCGGTTATTAGTCCCGGAAGGGAATATGGGATATATCGCGTTCCACCAGAGGAAACGTATTTCACCGGATTAAGATGGTTGCCATTGGTGATGCAGCAATTACTTCTAACTAGATTCTTGTTTTTGTTGTGTATAAATCTTTTATAACGAAAAGTAAAAGGGTACTCTCTAAATCTGAATCAATGGAAAAGTCACTGATTGAATCAGTAACGTCTTGCGTCTCTAATAAATAAGTGAAACAGAGCCGAAATCCGCTGTGCAATTAGCGAGAACAGCAAAGTCCGCTGATTTGTCAGCGATTATTTACTTATTTATTAATGATTTCCGAGAGACAATGAAGTTGAATTTCACTAATTACCAGCGACATGCTTGGGACTGATGCATTCAATGAATAACCACTGATAATCAATGATTATCTACTGATTCAGATTTAGAGAATAGTTCAATATTAAAAACATTGTATTCTTAAAATTAATTTCTTGTCAAATAATTAAAATTTGATTCATATATAAATATGATCTTAATGAAGATCCGAGGGGTCAACCACTGTGGGAATCAATGTACATTTTTTAAGGAATATATTGCTAGTATTGCGGCAATACAATACTAGCAATACGTTATTAATAAATAGCAATACCTCGAGCAATACCTAGCAATATATTAGCAATACTTGGTAATATTGTGCAATAGGTGACAATATATGAGATAATAGATGGCAGTACATGAAATAATAGATGGCAATATTACTGACAATACGAAAGCAATACAATAGCAATAAAGTGTGTTGTATTGTCATAATTGACAATCACTGTAGGGGGAGTTTCCCTAGTGCCGGATGCTTAAGGTTTTTCTTAAATAAATAAAAAATAATATTTCATTCTTTTTCTTCTGCATTATTTATCAGTTAACAATATTAGACATCAAAATAAAGCAACGAAATAATCAATATTATTGTAGTTAACTTAAAGTAACGTTAAACTTTAGTATATGATTTTGAGAAATCATTAAGTGGCACTTAGTACCGGACACAGTAAGACTTATTAACGTATTTAGAGAACAGTTTTAATATAATTTGCAGCGATCACAAATATAATTGTCAGAACATTCGGGGATATCGGCATAAGCCTCGTATGCCCATTTTTGGCAGCAAGTGTTTCTTGCAAAACCATATTTTGAAGATGCTTCTTTTAAGTGAATTTCTTTTGCCAGAATTTTCTGAAATGCAGTTTTTAAATTATTTTCATCCCACGAAACTTTTTTTTTACTATTTATATTGCTTTTAAGTGCAACTGAAATCAAAATAACGAATACTAATACAAATAGAAACATACAAGATTAAGATTTGTACTGTAGATTGTTCGGCAATAGGGGAAAACGTTTTATCCGGAACCAGGGGACAGTAAACCCATTACAAAAATGTTTTTTTGTGAAAATCAATGCACTGTATGCACAAAATACGAAGGTAATTAAAAAAATACTTACCAAAAGATATAATAATACAACTCACACGTCTTTCGACCACGCAAATTGGTAGATTTAATAATTTATAATCTATACGATGCACCAGTTTCCCGTCATACGCAATAATCAATCGATCTCCTTAGCTGTGCACACACGACTGGAACGTGTCAAAACTTGATTGTTGTTTGATCTATCCCCTCTACGGTTTACGCGGAAAAACGGCTCAGTAGCGATTCAACTATTGCAGATGTAGCTAATGTTCGGTATTAGGTGCCGTCCGTGGTTAAGGGAACTCCTCCTACATTTTTTAAGTAGTGGTTGATCCCTTGTGAAGATCGTATTTAGATTTGTTATTAATTTTTTTACTTTTTTCTACCTTACATGAGTAATGTTTCGCAGTATTTCGAATAAAAATATCTGTTCTCCAACTCTATTGTCTGTAACTATCGATAGCGTCGTATAATACCATCGTATTTCATTATTTACATTTTACGGGCGGCTAAACGTTTTATCTTAACATTCGCGGTCTCGCGGGAGCGCGAAGCACTGTTTTCCTTTGCTTTCGCGGCGCAGCGTTTTAATTTTTCAGCGCGTCGTAAGCGCGGTTTGACATGAGAAAGCGCTTCCCGGACTTAGGGAGGAGGCGAACGATAAAATTCCTCGGACTTCTCGGGTCCTCCAAGAGTATCCGCGCGAGTTATCGTAACCTCACCCTTGCACCCCAAGGTAAGCCGCGCTATCTCGGCCGGCTGCGTACCGAAAGCCTCGACTGTCTCGCTCTCTCGAGCGAAGACGGCTCGCCTTCTCGATGAAACCGATCTCCGCCTTTCGTTCTCCTATCCCATCCCCCATCTGTCCCGCTCCGCTCTGGATGTGTTCTGGTCTTTTTGCTGCCCACGCCACCGTGTCCTTCCCTACGGCTACCTCCTTTAACCTTGTGGCACGCGCGACAGAATCGCCCGAGGATGTGGTCGTCCTATCCCCGTCCCCTCTCTCTTCCCGTCCCATCCTTCGCCATCCCAATGCATTCCGGTGACGAAGGTTTTTATAGCGGTGTGCCAGACGATTGGCCGTGCAATGATGATGTTCCGCTTCGATGCTGTTGCCCGACCTGCAGAACGGAATTGTCGCGATCAAACTTTACCGAGGTCAGACACCTTGTTGAAGGATGAGAATGGATCTCGTGTTTTTTTTCTGCCCTTATGGAAATTTTGACATAAAATTTTGTTTGTTTTTTTTTGTTGACTTAAATAGGCGCTGTAACGTAGCGCGAAAAGTCGCGTTGAACGAAACATTGGATTGTTGTGAAATAACGCGTTTTTAACACGTTTTTTTTTTCGTATTCTGTGTATATGTCCTACGTGTTTTACGCTTATGTCTTTGAAATGTTACATTAAAGTAATATGGTTCTTTTATAAAAGATTATTACAATATTTACGAAACGTGTGCAATTTTTCAAGCTACAGCAAATTTGCGAAAGTTTTGTTAATTTATAATTAAAGAAAATTAAAGAATGTGTGCAACTTTATTCTCTTTTAAAGTTGGATGTGACACTAAAAATAGTTTGTTTAAACAACTTATATAATTCTAGAATTTAGGAAGAGTTATGTTATCGTGAAAAAGATAGATAATTTATCAAATTTAATCAGTTCTTAGTTTTTAATATTTTTTTTCTACTTAAACTTTTCACATTTGATCGAAATAGTACGAAAATGATTTCGTATCCTAGAAACCGTGAGAAATATTTCTGATATATGAACATTTTTTTACGCACATTTCGTTTCTTCCGAGGTTTCTTCGGAAACTGTCTGGAAGTTGGTGATTAAAAATGAAATTTTACGAGCATATTTCGTTTTTAAAGAAATCTTATCAATTTAAAAGAAAAAAACGATTAACAGTTTCTATTAATGCGAATTTTATCGATCTTGCGTGTATTTTGTGACACGTGAGTTTTGTTGTCAATTAACACTAGGTATACACACTGTTTTTTTTTTACGACGTCGTATACACACTGGGGTCCCTGGGGACTTTATCCATATTTATTACTATAACTCTAGTAAAAATGGACATATTTTAATTCATTTTTTTTCAATCGATAGAGAATCTATCAAGGAACAAGCCCATAATGTTTAAAAGTTGATAGAATTAAGGAGCTCCAAGATATACGTGTTCAAAGAAAAAAGAAAAAGAAAAACGCGAAAAAATCTTGATTTAGCATCATTTAAAAAAAAATCATATCTTTCTTGTTTATAG
The DNA here is from genome assembly GCF_000956235.1 of Wasmannia auropunctata. Taxonomy (NCBI): domain Eukaryota; kingdom Metazoa; phylum Arthropoda; class Insecta; order Hymenoptera; family Formicidae; genus Wasmannia; species Wasmannia auropunctata. The sequence goes on along the minus strand of NW_012028703.1, from coordinate 119 downwards.
ACCGATTTGAAAAATTCTTGAAAATTCTGAAAAGGCATACTTGAAATAGTAACAAAAAAATTTGACGATCCGATATTTTAATTTTTTAACAAAACTGCAAGCGATCGGAAGAGCACACG
>NW_012028702.1:7532-14270 GCF_000956235.1 Wasmannia auropunctata | reverse complement strand
AGCGCAGTCGGCTGGAATAAACTACTTAATTTTTACATGTTAGAGTTAGCAACAAAATCGGAAATTGTTATATTTCAATAGGACGATGCTTGCAAATTGTTTTTATATTGAATTCATGTGAGCAACAAATTTTGAAGGATTAAACAAGGGAACTTAGAGCGCGCAGCGCACTCGGCCGGAATAAACTACTTAATTTTTACATGTTAGAGTTAGCAACAAAATCGGAAGTTGTTATATTTCAATAGTACGATGCTTGCAGATTGTTTTTATATCAAATTTATGTGAGCAACAAATTTTGAAAGGATCAGACAAGGGAACTTAGAGCGCACAGAGCAGTCGACCGGGATAAACTACTTAATTTTTACATGTTAGAGTTAGCAACAAAATCGGAAATTGTTATATTTCAATAGGACGATGCTTGCAGATTGTTTTTATATCAAATTCATGTGAGCAACAAATTTTGGAAGGATCGGGCAAAGGAACTAATTGTAACGGGCAGGGCATATTATGTAGGTTTTCTACTATTGTTTATATTTATTTTGTGAATAATTAAATCAAAAGTAACATATTTCGTAAGCAACAAATTAGCAACAAATTCTGACGTTATTTTTATGCATAAATTTGTTGTTATATATATGTATATTGTTTTGCTAACTTAATCTTCCTTTAGCAGAACATCATTTAAAAAAAAACTAATAGAGCAACAAATTATTTTCTTTGGCAATTTTTTAGCAACAAATAAGCAACAAATAATTTCATTAGTTAGAATTGATTCTGCTCATTTTGTTCTGCTAACTTATAAGACGTGTGAGGCTGACCGAGCGACGCGTCGTTCGTGATGTAGCGACGGCTCACGGCAGTGGCGTAGCCGCCGCCGCGCGTTGCCAGCCTATCCCCTCCACACGGTCGTATTTGTCGTAAATGCCGTCCACCCGGAATCCCTGGACGAGAGATCCGTCTGTGACACTCTTTTATTTTTTCTCCTCCCCCTCTCGCCCCTCGTCCGCTCTGATCGCCATATGCGCAACGCGGACGGAACTCTAAATTCTCCAAAGGCAAGGCCGCGCGATGAATATAAAAAAAAATAAACAAAAAAAACACTACTAAGGTTCCGATCTCGAGCTCTCGTCGCGCGCGCGAGAGTTTTTCGCCACACGCGAGCCGGAGAGCGAGGGGGGTCGAGGGAAACACACTTCGGATATTCACTCAATTCACCGTCGTCGTCGTCGTCGTCGTTCCGGACGACAGTTCGACGTCGGGACGTTCTCGGCGGGCACGGTCGTCAGGCATCGTTTCCTTTCCCCCTTTCTCGCCCCCTCCCCCCACCCGTCCCGTCCCGTTCCGCCGGCGGGGAATCGTGTCAAACGCTTCGGGGCGTTTCGCGGCTCCTCGCCTCCGATTGCGCGAGGAACGTGATCGAGCGAGGCTGCCCCGCTGCTGTACTGTAACGCGCGCGCGGCGCGCGGGGGCTGCTGTCGGCGCGCTTTTAACAAGGCGAGTCTATTATCTAAGGCGCGCGCGGAAGTGCCAATAACCCCCTTTCCTCCCCTCCCCCCCCTCCTCCCCCCCGAAGGCGCGCACGTCGTCGGCGCGGCGCGCGGCGACGGCTCCGGGCTTCGACGAGCGTTCCGAGCGATCCGAGGCTCCGACAGTCGCGCCAAGTGTACAGGGAAGTCGGGGAGGAGAGCTCGCGATCGCGTCGCGCCGAATTCGCGTGCGTCCGTGATTTTTTTTTCCCCTCTTCCTTCTCTCGCGCTTTCCCTCGCGACTCGCCCCGCGCGCGTACGGTGGCACCGATATACGTATACACGCGTCGCGAAACCGCAAGGTACAACAATGAACAAACTACGAACCGTAGTAGCGGATTCACGGCATTCACGCACGCGACTATACGAGCGATCGCGAGCGGGAGAGAAAGAGGGAACGGGAGGGAAGGAGAGGAGAGGAGAGGGAGGGGGGGAGGGGAAAGACCGATGTGTATATTTACATCGCCACGAGCGTTATTATCCCGCGACGGCGACGTGAACGAGGCGGCGGAGGGAAATCGCGAATACGCGGCGCGGAGGCCGGAAGGGGAGGAGGGGGAGCGGAGAGGAGAAGGAAGGGTTGATGATGATCCTCGCGGCGCTTTTGCGCACGCACCGCCGGCGCGAGATCGCGAAGACTGTGCTGCGTCGAACAGCTGTGGGTATATAGTGTGGGTCTACACTCTCCGCAGGGCTCCCCGCCCCCCTCCCCTCTCGCGACACGCTCTCCGCCTTGCTTTGCTACTCGCGTTCACTGCGTGTGTGTGTATGTGTGTGTGTGTGCGGCCCGAATCTCTTCGCTCGCACGCACGAGGGATATAACGGCGCTATTATGTCACGAGAGCGATCTCTTGTTCTGTCTCACTTTCTCTCTTTCTCTTTTTTCCCCGTCCGTTCAGTAGCAGCAGCAGCAGCAGAACGTCCAACCAACAACGCCTCGTCGGCGCACGCTCGAGCGCGTAGGGAGGGGGGAGGAGGTAACTGGATTTTACTGGATGGATGGAACTCGGCGATCCGATCGGCGCGACGGCGCACCACCCAGGACGCACAGTGCGAGGAGGAGAGCCGCTCCGGTTCGCTCTCATTCACGCCATCCTCTCTTCTCGCTCTCTCGCGTTTAGCACACGGTGTGTGTGCGACGTGCGTGTGCGCGTACGCCACACGCCACGGTGCTCCGCGTCGTCTCGGGGGGGGGAGGGGAGGAGGAGGAGGAGGGAAGGAGGGAGGGCGGAACACAGAAGCACAGGCCGCCGGGCGCGGACGACTCGACTTCACGCACACCACACTCGAGGGGGAAGAGTATAGAGACGTGTGTACCCGCCGCTCTCGTACTCGCTCCCTCGATTATGAGAACCCCTGGTCAGCCGGATGTCCAGCCGCGTGCAGCCAGAGAGAGGAGCCTACGCCGCGCTGATCCCGTCGCGCCGCGTAACAGTTCGCCTCCATTTGCGTCCCGCCTGCCGTTCACGTGACAGACGCGACGACGTTGGGGACCTGGTGCTCGTGACGTTTTGTGGTGGCCGAGGGGTTGAGCTCGACGGCGCGTCCACGGCGACGGCGATGGCGATCTCGCTGCGCGGTCGCGTTTTTCTTCACTCCGCATCACCGTTCTTCGGCCGCATCTCGCCGCCCGCCGAGATCACGAGACGCGACGCGACGCGAGTACACAACTCTTGCGGGGTGTGCGCGCGTCGCGAAGTTAACCTTCGTCGTCGACGACGACGACGACGACGACGACGACGACGACGAAGCCTTTCGGCGATTCGAAAGACGCTTCTTCTTTTCGACGCGCAACTCGTCGCCCGCGCCCGCTACCCGCCGACCCACCGCTATCTCTACACCACTATGCACTCCCCGACCTAACCTAACTTCCGCGCAACCTAGCTTGACGCGGACTTCACGCGTCCGTCAGTCACAAGTGTCGCCAACATCTGCGAAGCAAGATGGATAGATGCAGGATTTCGATTAATATAATTAATTTTTAAACTTATTTTTTGTTTGTATTATATATTTTTTTCTATTATTTTTGACAATTCTTATTATTTTTATTTTTATTTTATTTTATAAATTCGTGATTTTAAGAATTCATTAATTTATGATAGTTTATTTGTATACATATATAACTTGGCGTCGCGCCGCTATCGCATCGCTTGATTTGTGAGATGCGCGTACTTATTTATAAGTATGATATAAAAAAGATAAAATGTGACATTGCGCGTCATGGCAAGTGGATCAACGTGAGAGAGAAAGAGGGGGGGGGGAGAGAAAGAGAGAGAAAAATGGAGCAACCAATCAGAAAATTATTTCAATGAATTTGCAGCGCCAATAAAAGTGACTGTATTGCTTTTTAAATTTTATTTACAAGTCGAAACAATCTTCAATTGACTTATATTACCGTAAACGAGAATGCTATTTTTATTTTATTACATCAGATTGCATATAGATCTCGTGATTAGAATGAACAATGAAATATTCATCGCGCATTATCGTCGATATTTTTATTTAATAGTTATTCGATTAAATAATTAATTGGAGATTAATTCTTAAAAAGTTGCTTACAGAAAAATTCACTGTAAATTTATTATAACATAAATTATTGTATGTTTTATTACATCTTATTGAATATATAAGCACATATATAATTTGTTAATTTAATCTGCTTTTTCATATCGCTCCATTTGCTGCAATAATGACGTAACTTCAAAAACAAAGTTCTCCAGAAAACGAATGTTTTGAATCGCTAAAATTTTGAAATGCAATTTTGACGTAATAACTAAATAATACAGAGAAACAAAAATTTGTTTTTCCCTCTTTTTCTTTATATCTCCGTTCTTTCTTTGTATAAGCAATTAAAAAAAAAAATGACAATTTTTTAGTTGCATCGTTGTGGCAAACGAGCGATATATGGATATATTGAAATATATCCGACAAAAAATTGTTGCCTGACAAATTAATTTATACTGATCAAGTTAATTCGGATTTTGGTTGAAATCATCCCAATTGTCTCATTTATCCTTATCGTATTCCCCGTATTCCTCGTAGTCATATCTTACAGACTCGTAGCTCATAGATTCGGTTTTCGTCTCTTCCTCCTGGCTCTCCCGAGCGCGATGGTCGCGCGACACGATCGACGATAAATTGGCCGCGAGGGTGGTACGCGCGCCAAACGCGCTGTTCGTCCGCAACACCTCGAAGCAACGGTCACGAAAATCGGCGTTTATGCTGTGCCGAATGATATCGCTCAGCGCGTCGCTCAGCACGCGACAGGACCTCGAGTTTTGGTCGGTTTCATTGTCCCTCACGATTTGTTGACTCATATTTGCTTATCGTGTGTTCCGTCAAAACGATCGTCCGAGGTTGCTTCAATCCGGGTCTCCCCCGTGATGCAACTTTAGCCTGGAAACGTCAAATTCGATAGAGAGTAACGGTACCGAGACGTGATATATTATTGTACGTACGGTGACCATATTTTTCTTAGGGAAAATGAAGACAAATCTGAAAATTTTAGGATTTTGTTTCTACATATTTCTAAACTAGTCAGACAGTGTCTAGTCACAGCTGTGGCTGTCAGTCTGCGCATTATATGCGAAATTTTCTTGCACAGTATACCAGAATATTATATACACATACTGCGTATAGTTTTCTGATGGGTTTGAAATTGATTCGATTGGATTGGAACAAACCCTTGATTTTAAGGGTATATGGGGATGAAATAGGGATTCGAAATAATGAAAACGAAAACGGATCTATATATGTACACTGTTAAATCTATTGTGTCAAATTGAACCTTATATTTAAGTTGCCACTGTTCCTACTTAATAAATAATTATTTTTAACTAAAACAATATAGTTACTTTATATAAAACAATAGAATTTAACCCAAGCTTGGGTTAAATTTGAACTGTTTTAAATATTTATTTAAGTTATTTAACGAGTTATTTAACTCCATTATTTTAGTAAAAAATAACTATTTATTAAGTAGGAGCAGTGGCGACTTAATAATAAGATTCAGTTTAACATTATAAATTTAACAGTGCATAATCTAAATAATTTTAATTCGGTAAGTTAAAAAATATAACCAACAGAAACAAATTATATTTGTATATATTTATTTTTTGTATTGTTAAAATAGACAAAATTGAGTTTCGAAAAAATAAATAAATAAACCTAAAGGACAGGTACCTGAAAAGAACTATGTCCTTTATAATAGAGAACGTCACTGTTTAAGTATTATAGTGCTATAAATTATTAAAAACGGCCGGCCAATTTTCGTGACTTTCAAATGGGCCCGTGGATAATTGAAGAACTATGACATTACCAACCATTTTGACTGTACCGCAGATAACAAACGCAATTATTTTACGTGACCATCAATTAATTTTATTATCGACAGTGGAAAGTTTACATATCATTTTTCATTTTTTGCAACGTTTACTGTACGTATATGTACGTATTTTTTTTTTACAATGTTTGCTGTACCGTTTTTAATAATTAACAAGTAATTTAACCTCGTCATTCAGATGTCTTCGAATTGAAGTATCTTTATTAATTCTTGTTCCCCCTTGTGTATCGATATTTGTCATTTTACATATATAGTTATAGTGATATAGTTGCCAAAATGATATAGTTTTACCACACAATTATTATTTCGCTTTTTCATTAAGGTTGAAACTAAATAAAATTACAGTTGAAAACCATTATCTTATTTACGGTGTAATGAATCTATATAGAAGCATATATGCGAATGACTCCACGATGGTTAACGACGCTTCTTAACCCTTGTTTGACACACTGGGGTGTAACACACCCCAGGCTCACTTTTCGTTAATTTGAAGTATGTAACCCTGAGAAAATCGGGTAATTTTTAAAAGTACTCAATTTTATTTTTTGTCCATATCACTCATATAACTTTAAAGAGTAAGTTCTTGAGAAGCTATAAAAAAATTTTGAAGTTAAAATATTTAATAGATTATTTGTTATAACAATTTTTTGTGCTGGGGTGCAATCCACCCCAGTGTGTCAAGCACGTCACGCCAAGAAGTGTGGCAAGTAAGGGTTAATAAAGTTTATCTACACGAAAAGAACAATTTTGCTGAATTCAGATCTGAAAATAATTTTTGTTCAATAGTCAAAATTATATTGTGCAAAAGTCAAAATGATTGCTAGAATATCAAAACGTTTTCTAGCAATACTTATTAGTTTTAACATTCCA
>NW_012028702.1:0-7512 GCF_000956235.1 Wasmannia auropunctata | reverse complement strand
TTTATTTTTTGTCCATATCACTCATATAACTTTAAAAAGTAAGTTCTTGAGAAGCTATAAAAAAAATTTTGAAGTTAAAATATTTAATAGATTATTTGTTATAACAATTTGTTATAACTGGGGTGCAATCCACCCCAGTGTGTCAAGCACGTCACGCCACAGAAGTGTGGCAAGTAAGGGTTAAACTCACAGGTGTCTGATGGATGTAAATGCGAGAAATTATATACAGCGCCCGTTAGACATTTGCCCACCGAATATGCTAGTGGACAGAGCGATGTAATACGTATGTATACCATTGACGTAGGAATATATAGGTCCATGGTATGTGTATACACACTTAAAATCCCGACCCTGCGCAGACGGCGCGCGCCTGTGCCGCGCGGCGCATTTGCGTTGCGTCGATTCGCAGTTCGCAGTGTTCGCACCGCGCACGATTCCGACCGGTAAGGACGAGCGCGCGCGCGATGACAGCAGCCTAGCCTAGCATTGGCTGCAGGCTAAGCACGGTGTGGCATGTCGACGTGACTTGTCTCCCCTTTTTTTTTTACACCTCGCAACGCGCGGTCCAGAGTAGCGGTTAGTCGTCCGCGCGCGGAAGGGAAAAAATAATTACACATAAATGGTCACGCGCGGCGACGGTGACTCGGCTTTTCGCGAGGCGATACGCCGCGACCGATCCCGGCCGTGCACGCCGTCAGGTGAAGTATCGAAACGGAGAGGCCGGAGAGCACCGTGGACGGTGCGACGAGTCCCACCGGAATTTTGATCTCCTCCTCTCTCTCTCCTCCCCTCCCTCCGTGGAATCCGTCGACTCGTCTCGAATGACAGAACGGGAACGAGTAGACGAATCTAACCTCCAGGAGAAGCAGCGGCTCGCTCCGGCGGCGCGCAAGATCCGTCACCGGTGAGTCGAAACATGATCGGTTTGATCGTGTATTTTTCTCTCTAACTCTTTTTTAATTTTCTTGCGCGCACGAGCGCGACACGGAATTGTTTCTCTCTCTCTTCCGAGGCGCGTCCGGAATCCGCTCGGGGATCCGATCGCGGGCGAGCGTTGACACGCGACGGCTCTCGAAAACGTCAACATAGAGTCTCGGCGTGGCCTCGCGCGCGCGTCGATCGAGCGCGCGGCGAAAGAGAGAGAGAGAATGAGGCGGGCGGCGGCGGCCCGAGGGGGAAGTCGCGGATGTTCCGCGCCGCGCGGCAGTCATACCACGCGCGCGCGCGGCCAATCGGCGTCGCCCGTGCGTCGCCTGACACTCGGCTCGGCCAATCGCCGTCGGCCCCATCGTTAATATTTCGACAATCTCGGGTGGAAATCTGTAGACCACGCGAGGACCACGCGATTTGAAATGCGACGGTCGAAAGTTCTACTGAAATAATATATTATAAATTTTGTAAAAGAACTCCCTGAAAATCCGGGAATTTTCAGGGAATTCTTTTACAAAATTTGAATACCTGGATAATATTACTCAAATAATATTGAATAAATAATATATGTAATTTGATTATAAGTTCTCCTCTTCCGTTAGGTGGGAAAGGGACGGAGGGAGGAAGGGCCGAGACATCGAGTACACCGCGGTACATGTACGAATGTCAAGCCGCTCGATCTCCGCTGCGCCCGCTCCCGTTTCTTCTCTGCGATACACGTAAAATGAAGCGTACACACTCGCGGACGATGAAGTTGCGACACTTTTTTTATTCCAGTGAGTTTGAGTTTACGCATACGCGTGGTTTTACCATTTTTGATAACAGGGTTATATATATATCGGTATTATATATCGGGAAAACCTGGAATTCTCAGGGAATTTCATTTTTGTCCTTGAAAATCATGGATTCTCATGGAATTTTACTGGTACTCAGGGAAATTTTTTGAATTTTTAAAATTTAATCTTATCCCTTTAAATTCTTTAGAAAGTAAACGCGTGGCGTTATCGCCATATCGAAAGGCCCCTGATATTGAAAATTAATTTATTTTAAAATCGACATATACTATATAAAAGACTCTTCAATCTAGGAAACGATAATCCGAAAATAATAAATCGAGCATTAAGAGTTTAATAACGCAGAACTTGGTACGTGAAACAATTTAATCTTCACATACGTAGTTACATCTCCATAAAAAATCTTTCGGTTACGTTCGAAAAATTTTGTATGGACATGTAACTATTGTACATATGAGAAGATCAAATTGTTTCACGCATCAAGTTTTATATACGTTATATTAGAAGTTAAACTCTCAGTGCCTAATTTATTTTAAAGCTGTATTGAGAAATTTTCTAATCTTATACCTGGAATTTTGAATAAAATTCCTGCAAAATCCGGGAATTTTCAGGGAATTCTTTTACAAAATTTGAACACCCACCCTGGATAATATTACTCAAATAATATTGAATAAATAATGTAATTTGATTATCGTCAATATATTTGGTACATTATCATATTTATTATATATGTATTACATGTTTGTAAGTTTACGCGTTCGTAAATTTACGGAAAAAAAGTGTCGCAATCTCACCACGAGTGTACCAGTCGAATGGCAAAACTGACCGCGTTGTATAAACCCGTTGACGAAACGTCGCGGTGAACGTCGTGGGTTCTCTCTCACGCGGGAGTTTCTTCTCGCCGCGAGAGCGAGTCCCGAGGACTTTCTGCAGGTTTCCAGTCCTCGTATCTATATGAAAAGTTTTTACGCGCTCGCATCTCTATCGTTCGCTTCGATTTTCATTTCACTTCCGTTACACAGGCAAATCGTTCGTCCGCGAAAATCGATTCTACATCCGTGTCGAACCCCTTTATTTGGGACTCGGGTGCTATTAAATAACACGCACAGAGGGGAGGAAGGAGAAGAGATCCACAAGATAAGATCGCCGATGGAATTTGCGCTCCGTTCGCAAATACACTTTAACTTTAGCACACATCTCGCCGCGAGCGAGCGAGCGCATCTACGCGGCGAATCGCGGTCCTTGGCGGCGATGTAAACTGTAAACAGTAAGACGGCGCCTCGAGCTGATCGCAGTGTGATCCTCGCACCTCGCGACTGTCGCGCGTGTAAAATGAAAGGAGCGCCGTGAGATTCCGCGAATTCGCCTGTTGCTCGTTTACGAATAAAAAAACAAAACGTAAAAAAAAGTATGACGTGACGAGCGAGAGAGTGATCGATGCGACTGGAGGCTAACCGAAGACTGGGAAATTGGCGAAGTTGAGGAAGAGAAAGGGAAGGAAGTCGCGTGAGAAATCGAACGGTGCCGAGCGAGCGAGAGAGAGAGAGAGCTGATCGGTGAAACGAGAGGGTTGAGGAGTACCCAAGGCCGCGCGCGACGAGTTTCGGCCGCGAAAGAGGATTCGCTCGCGCGCGTGAATCGTACGATCGGCGTGATTGCCGCATGATGACCGCGGCTCGACGTTAACCGCCGGACGACCCTTGAACCCCGGGCGGACGAGCTTCAGTCGTGTTCGGCTCGTGTGCGGGACACGTGAATCGCCCCGCGCGTATTATATCGCGAAACGGTGTCGCGACTTGGTTTTCCAGCTCGCTCGGAGCAGCTCCCGGCGAGTCAGTGCAGCGCGTGCGAGTCGCCGCCGCCGCTGCCGCCGTCGTTGTCGTCGTCGTCGTCATCCTCTTCAGTATCCCTTCGACCGCGTATACCCTCTTCAACGCGATTCGCCGGCTCGCCTTTTCGAATTTACATGCCGCTCGCTAGGGGAAGAGGGAGGTACCAAGAGAAGTGGAGAACATAAACTACGGGTATGCTAGGCCGCCTTCTGGACTTCCTGTACGGTACTTTCCCCCGCAATTCACATATCGTATAACGCAAGAAAAAATCCACGTGCGCACCCCTGGCGGAAGTGGAGCAGCGTAAGTTGTATACAGTAAGAGTGTGAGTGCGAGAGGAAAGTGACGGTGTGAACGAAACTACCGGGAAGCGTAAATCGGAATCGGCGAAACGTAAGGGAGGTAACGTTTTACCTTTTTTTTGACACTTTGACACTGCCATGTCATTCATACTTGGGTGACGATTATTTAAAAAAAAATAATAATAATAATTCGCAAAGGTCCCGTCATTCGTTTATGAATGATGGATTTATTTACCCGATCAAGAATGATTTTATTACTGTTAAAAAAAATCTGGTTGCATAAATTGGAAATCTAGATTCAACCAGTTCTATATTGGAAAATAAACGATTCTTCTAGAAATTTATACACCATTAACATTTTGACTGATAATTGGATACACTTGTGTGAATTCAACGCGTCATATCAATTTAAAATGTTAATTTAACATTTTTAACATTATTTATTATCATTTATATATCAACCAAAAGCACTGCATTAATTTTACATGCATTGTGATTTCTTTGAAAAACTTTGCCCAAGATTTTTACTAAAAAACATTAAAAAACATATTTTATTGGAAAATTTATTTTAATGTAAAAATTTTATTTAAAATTACATAATATAAAAACTACATGATAAAAAATAGATAAAGAATAGATGGCGCTAGAGGATTACAAAAATCTGTGCAGCAGTATTACCAAAGTATTAATTCTTTCTTGTTCTATTTAACAGAATAATAACAGATAAATCTATTTAACAGAAATTTCTTTATAATGATACTATAAATTTACTTAGTTAGGCTGGCATAATTTTTTAGTGAAAAAAAACGTTTATTGATTATAACTAAAAGTTTCATAAATCCATCGAAAATATTAACTAAATTTTTAACAGTCAAGCCTATCAAATGTTCTATAAAACACATTCTAATCATGATAAGAAATTCCCTTTGGTCTTACAATTAGCAAAATGCATTCTGTTATCTTGATACACTGAATTATTTCATTGTCAGCGTCAGAAGTATTTAAATTTAGTTAAAACGTTAAAGGAACAATATAAATCGTATGCATGAAAAAAAACAATAATTAATGAAGTAGAATAAGGTATTATAATGAACTAGATTTATTAAGTTTAATGCCAAAATCAGCTTATAATTGGTAGTCAAAGTGTTGTAAAAAAAAAAAACGCTGCTCCAGTTTACGCTTCCTGAAAGTTTTGTTCACGCTTCTGCCCACCTACTTCTGCGACCTACGCTCTATTTTTATTTTCGCCAGGGACCGTGTCTATACGCACCTGTGTGTGTGTGTCTCTTCTTGAATTGACAACGGGCCATCACGTGCGATAGTCACGGTGCACGTGCAGCACCTTTCTTCTCTCTTCTTCCCTCTCCCTCCTCTTTTTGTCACGCGCGAAAGGGATAGTGATTCCCTCGCGCTGTCCGCCCGTCTCCACGATTCCGCGCGATCCTCCTCCCGGTGGGACCACCTTCGGGCGAGTAGACAAGGCTCTTCTGCCCTTAGCGTCGATCCTTCCGCGGGAAATCGCCGTGGTCCGAACGCATCGCAACGCTCTCTTCGAGCAGATTCTCCTCTCTTTCTCTCTCTCCTTTCGAAACGCTCCATCCCCACCCCCCGATCGGGCGATGTACACCCGCGAATGTGTGTTTTTGAAGGTAATACCGAGCGCGCGGAGCTAACGTCTTCTTCCTCCTCCGGTTCGGCGGAGGAATCCAGTAAGGAGACTGTCCACCACCGTGTCGATACCAATTCTATCCCGGGACTATCGTCCGTACGCGCGTGCAGAGAGATGTCGGAGGCGCCGGTGAGCTTTGTCGTCGGGGAGCCCGAGCACGAGCACGAGCACGAGCACGAGCACGAGCATGAGCCCGATCCTGTCGATCCTAGCGAGGTGCAGGAGATCGAGGATAGCTTCCCGAGCGAGAGGGGCGGTAATGGCAATTTGCAGATGCATCAGCTCAATCATGCCGTGGGACTGGTCGAGCGCCGTAAGCGCCTCAGGTGATTTTTGTTTCTTTTTTTTTCCTCACCTCCCCCCTCCCCCCCGTCCTGGTGATCAGTATAAACCCCCGTCATTGGCGAGCGAAAGCAGATCTGATCCGATTCAGATATTCCTCCCCCTCTCATCTCCCTCTGCGGATGATGATGGGAACTTTTGGCTATCGCGCGCTCGAGGGGGGCGCAAAGTCCGTCGCGAACGATTGTCGAGAGAACGAAGGATGAGAGGCGGAAAACTGCGTCGCGCCGCTGTACCTGCGAGAGACCTTGCGAGTCCTTACGCGGGGTACTTGCGAGAGAGGGAACGTGACGGCGACGTGTAATAATGCAATACACATATATATCTTCTCTTCGATTCCCGTAACGTTAAAACTGCCCCGTAACCTTTCTCACCTCTGCCGGCAAGCGCGCTGACAATGTATACACGCTTTGAATATTCAAAGCGCGGCTCTAATTAAATCGCGATCGCCGCATTCCGGGTTTCTTCGAGCTCGCGCGGATGTCCGTCGACGCGCGCCCGCGCACGGAGACTTCTTGAGAGACCGTTATCAGGAAGGTTTGCGCGCTTCAGATAAATCGTATGAGGCTTATATAGCTGTTAATTCATGCGCGCTGCGTGGATCGTCGGACGCTCCCGTGTCACGCGTTTTTCGATCGCCGTCGCAAATGTGACCTTATCGCGAGGCACGGTTATCGCGAGACACATTTAGAAAGAACTGATAGTACAAAGATTGCTTTTTCTTTTTTTTTTCCTTATTTTTCGCACGCACACACACACACACACACGCACACTTACACACATGCGCGCGCGGACACTGTCGAGTTTGCATGCTTGCGATTAAGGTTTATGTAAATAAGGCGTTGTCGCGCAACGATTTCGACGGGTTCTTCCTTTGAGGATCAAAAGACTGAATGAAAAGTCGTCGTCTTCGTCTTCGCGACAGCGGATATGAGACGTTGTACCCGAGAGTGAACCGTTACGTAATATGTTTTTGCGCTGCATGCTTCAATTTTAGAACGTGTCGTAATTCACGCGGGTATACGAAGTCTTTATTCATTTATATATATTTAAGCGTGAATGCTTAAGCGTAGTACAACATTAATATGCTTAATGCTTCAAATATATGAAATTTAACGAAAGCGCGATCGCGCTCGCGCGGTGGGAAAAAAATTAACGAGGCGAACCTGCGAGGAGAGGTTAAAGGCCTTTAAATTCCTTTAACGTGTAATTGATGACGGCTGCTTTTTCGCTCGGTACGCGAATCAGCTTTGATAAGCAGATTTTGAAACGCAGTCGTACGCCGATCGCGTGATCGATACAACAATACGTTAATATCACGCATCGCATATAAATTTTTGCAATCTTCTTCACGCCGATGTTGTAGCGCTGTTAGGCGCGATTATTATTATTTTGATAAAAATATCGAAATAAGGTCATTGCAAAGTAAATACAAGAGATGTATCACATTTTATATCGGACTGTGTTGGAATAAAATATGAAACATCCTGTTTCATAATGATTTGACCTTGTCTCGGTACACGGAGAGAATTTTTTTTTTAATTTACCCTGCAAATCATGTTAATTATGGAACAATATAGTATTTAGGCAAATTTTACTGTGCACTACAATAAGATTTCGCAGTAAAATTTATTGTAGTGCAC
>NW_012028701.1:50027-53876 GCF_000956235.1 Wasmannia auropunctata | reverse complement strand
ATACGTGTACTATTTTGGTCTGATACTAGCAATTCAGGAGTATCAAACCAGACCGTACTAAGATAATTCGCGAACGTTTACACCGACCGTATCAAGCGATTTGATACAGATTTGGTACTTAGTATGCGTATCAAGTGCTCGGTGTAAACTAGGCCAGTAGGTCCACTTAGCGAAAAACTGAGTCTTCGCGCAGGTATCGCCGCGCAACTTTTGTTTTGGGTTGGATCCAATGAAATGTAAGACGATAGGAACGTACAACATATGTGCAGCCAATTTATAAGCAAATACATCAGAAATTTTCTGCACTCCTACGAATAATTGTTACTAATGAAATGTTTTATTTGATTCACACATTGAATTTATTGATTTACTGTATCGAATCCATATTATTACTTATGTTTTATTACTTGTGAGGCACTTTTCTCAATTCGATCCTGGATTTAACATGGTAGATGCTCACGTGATCTGGAAAAGGAGATCAAAAGCGCCGACACGAAGTGGACCTACTGGTTATTATCACTGGTTATACTGTGGTGAGCGCTTACAGCGCATGAGCATCCAAAAGGAACGCACCCAAAGAAAGAGAGGGAGAAGAGAGAGAGAGAGAGAAGAATCTGAGTGCAAAATTGCAATACGAACAGACCTATTAATTTCATTTCGGTTCGGTTTAGCTCACTGCTCAGTCCGGAGCAGTCCGGAGTCCGGACTCCGGAGTGACTCGTGGTAGAATGTTCTCGGGTACTCTTACGGTTGCCGAGAGTACCGAGTCGCTGCGAGTTATTTGTCCGAGCACTCCGCGCCTGAGGACACTGGCCATGTCAGGCTAGGAAAAGTCAGGTCTGAGAGTAGTAAAAAGTCCGAAGTTTGTCCGAGCGCGAGAGAATTATCCGCGCATCTCGCATACTTGATGTAACCGTAACCTGCAACCCCGTGAAGGCGCGTACGTCAAATAAATGTGCGTCACATAGTGCGATGAACGCGATCACTTGAAAATCGCTTGAGTTTTAACTTTTCGGTGAGTGCATAGTTTAATTTATAGGCCGACTCGATCAAGTCGAGTCTATTTTTCTTAACTGCACGGCGTATTACAATACATACTTGTCTTATTTTCTGAATGAAATGATTTATACTCGGGAATTGCCAATGAGAGACAGAGAAAGAAATAAAAAGGTGTAATAAATGTCTGTAAGTGCAAGAAACAAATTCTTATCGGTTTATACATACAAATGATATTTTTGATCTAACAGTAAGCACAGCAATTGCTTTTCAGCATTTCACTCGCACGGAACGTGATGATGACGATAACGACAATGAAGGTTGATTCGCCAGGTTTTTTTTACCGCGTGATGACAGATCGCCGATTTTCTCGCCGATTTCGAATCTCACCTTGCCATCGCAATTTTAAATCGATTTGATTCACAACGAAAATTATCGTATTTTTTAATCTATGCGATGTAGTGTATTAAATTACATTTTGTTACATTTTGTGTCGTTCACACGCTTTTCCATCTGAAGCTACATTTTAAAACGTTGCTCTTGAAGAAAATTTTACTGAAAAATTACATTATGTACATTAAGATTTTTATTAAAATTTCCTCAAAAGTAACGTTTTGTAATGTAGCTTAAATACAAATATAAATATATCTTGATGTATGTTCTCCAAAATTTAATTTATTCTGTCTATTATAAAACCATGAAATCTGCACCTTCAATTTTTTCTTATAGCAAAAATGTTTGCGACTTTCATAAATTTGTGCATTTTTTTTTTCAGCTGGCATGGCTTGTCGAAAATAGATACGAGATAAAAATATTACTTATGATGTAACTTCGATATAATTGTGACAATCGCAATTGCGTTTGCGTTATCTTTCAGTACAATTTATGTTTAATACTGATTGGTAAATATGATCGTCAAAAACAAATCTTGTCGATTGGTGAGTATTTCTAAGACTGCATTCTACTTAATGTCTGCAAGCATTATTTGTCCTTGTTTAACATTTGATGTGTATTTTTTAGTTTTTAATTTATTTTGAAAATTATGTAAATTAATAGTCAATATTATATAAATTAATATTCAAAATTATATAAATCAACTTTGCTTCAAGAAAAATTTAGCAATAATGAAAAAGTGATCTTCACAGAGTTAAATTATTTTAAGGACAAAAATTTTAAATATTTTTGGTATAAAAAAATTAATTTATATCGTTTTAGAAAAATAGATAGAAATAAAGGATAATACATTATATTATATTTGAAAATATTTGAAAATAAATATGATTATTTTATTTTATTACCTTTTTTTTATTATTGTGTTGGAAATTTTTGGATCTTACTACATACAATAAATTCAAAAATACTAATATTCTATATATTATATTGATTAGTTTTTATTTTTTTCTCTGATTATTTTCTTTAGAACTGCTTAAAAATTGCTTAAGTTAAAGTGAACACAAGTTCTATTAAAATGGCAATTGAAAGTATTATCTGTGGTGTAAATACTCCAAAAGTGAAGAAAAAGAAAGTTAAGGTATTTTTCTTTTGTTATTAATGCATTGTTAAAAAGCAATATATGTATACATATAATTTGTCAAATTTTGTTTTTAATTCTAATTTAACCATTATTATTATTTATTTAAATTTATCTTGATACAGTTTGATAATTAAACTATAATACAATACACACAGGGTGTTCACAAAAAGTATTCACCATTTATAGGATAGCTAGTTCACATCATACTGAATAAAAAAGCCTTAGTAAACATAAGTCGAACATTTAATTACTTCCGAGATATAAACAATTTTTGTATTTTAGTATTATAACTGACTTTAGTATCATAGTTGGTTTATACATGTCACATATCGACGTGAAGATCTACTTCGATATTTATAAATCTTATTCTGAATGCTATTCAATTTCCAAACATTAAGATTTTACCTAAACGTAACGATTTCACCGGCAATCATTCAATTATTATATAATCAGCGATTATGGATCTGTTTGATGTATAAAAATAGGAAGGAGAGCATATGAAACACCTTCTGTAAATATCGAGGTAAAGATTTGGCAAGATTGTCTTTTTTTTTACGTCGCATGTGACACGTAAAACAATAAGGCCCGATTACGCCAATGTCATTTTAATCTCAAGAGAGGTTTAAAATTCTCTTCCCCCTCTCTTTCTCTCTCTCATCCCTCCCTCTCTCTCTCGCTCTCTCAAGGTATTAAAGTGAGATAGAGTTTTAAGCCTCGCTCAAAGTCAAAATAACGTTGGTGCGATTGAGCCTAAGTCAATTATAATTACAATAACCATACGTACTTTAAAAGACTTAGAAAAGAATTTCCCATAATTGTTAAAATAAAGAACTGAAATAAAGAACTGTTCTTTGTAAAGTTATTTAGTAACTATACGTCATTAAAGTTATTATTTCAAGTTCATTTTAACATTATGGGAAATTATGGAAATGATGGGAAATTCTTTTTTAATTAACATTCCAATATCTAATGTATGTATTAACAAATAAAATTTTACGAAAACAATCGGCAAATTTAGTATTTGTAATGTAATTTGTTTTATCTTAATTATTTTAATTTAATTATTTTAAGTTTAATTTTTTTTATTAAACCTATTCAAATTAGATCCATTTTATTATTTTAATCCTATTTCAAATTTAAACCCTGGATTTGTTCCAATACAATCGAATAAGTTTCAGATTATCAGAAAACTGAAATTTTGGTGTATTGTACAAAAAATTTTCGTAATGCGCAGATTCTTGACAGACTAGAAACATGTAGAAACAAAACTTTCAAATTTTCAGATTTATCTTTTATTTTTTTAAACTATGGTGACTTAT
>NW_012028701.1:32321-47824 GCF_000956235.1 Wasmannia auropunctata | reverse complement strand
TATGAAATTATTTATATTTCAGAAACAATTGAGTTTTTAACTTATGAAACTATTACTTATTTATTGATGTTGATTGTTTGTTGTTTTTTATTCAATATGGTATGTACTATCTATCATATAAATGGTGAATGCTTTTTTATGAACATCTTGTATACAATAATAACAGTAAGAGATTACATTATATAAAGATTTTTAATATATTTTGAACATTACGCTCCTTTCCTGATTGTAACTGTGTGATTGTGTCTTATTTATATTTTTCAAATTGTAGACAACTGAGCGTAGTTGGATAGAGGCAACATTTCAAAAGAGAGAATGTGCAAAGTTTATTCCAAGCAGTGAAGATGAACACAGGTAGGACTGCTATATGAAATAGCTATGATATGTGTAATGTATATACAGAGTGTGATCTTAAATAGCAAGTACTAAGTGTAAATATAGTGTTGTTCCTTATCATTAAAGAAATATACTACAATAATCATTGCTTTATTGAATATTGTAGAAAAAAAATAGTTCAAGACTTTTCGACTCAATTTTTTACAAGGAATAAGATAGAATGTCTTATAACTTTAAGCTATACTCTGTATATTATATGCGTATATAATGTTAAAAAAAATTTACAATGTTAAAAATTCTATATAAAATTTTGCATTGTGTAAAATTTTCTGCTGTTACAATATAATTAACATTTTTATTTTATTATGTAATAAAAGATTCTTGATATTTCATTTTATATCAACAAAATGCAGCGTGTGCTATAAAGTATGTGACTTATCAATAATTAATATTTAAGATGGACATACAAATTTATTGTTTCTCATCGATTAATCTCTTCTTTTTGCATTTTGTCATTTAAATCAACTGTCATATAACAACATAATATACATATATATATATATATATATATATATATATATGTGTATATATCATTATATATACCATGAATTATGATTTCTGTTTTGATGTATTTTAATAACAAATCAAATTATTTATAATTTGCATTTTTTATTCATCCATTCATTGATTTGATTTACTTTTTTTTGTTTCATTCCATTTATAGGTTTGTACAAATAGAGGGAGATAAGAATGCAGAATATGATGTGATTACTACTTCCAGGTGAGAAACTCATATGCATCTTGCATTGGCTGATAATTTTTTTTCTTTTATAATTTTGATAGTAATGTTATATATTAAAACAATAATTTTGTTGTAGCAAATTTTTTAGATATAGATATTTACATTTTTTCCAAATTTCTGTATGCTTTATACCTATATCTCATTACATCATATCTTATACATAAATTTTATTTATATTTAATCATCATTTCATGCCTATCTCATTACATGAACTTAATTCATGTTTAATCAACTTTTATAATTAAATTACATTAACAATTTTTTTCATGGCATTTGTCTTCTAATTCTTTTTTACATTTATTACAAAATATATTTTATATTTGCATATTATATTATGCAATTAAATATTACTATTTTTTATACATAAGTAATAAAATTAATTATTACTATTGTATGCATATATAATAGCAATATATATGTATATGATGTATAAACTCAAAAATTTCATGCTTTATAGCATACGCATAACGAGTATATGTATAAACGAGATATAAAAGTAATATATAAAAAGTTAAGTATATAAAAATATAATTAACATAAATACATATTTATATATGATATAATATATTATATTATATTATAGATGTTGCTGTGGTTATTCATACACTCATCATTGCGGAACTGGGGCAGATGTTCAAAGTTACAATCTTAGTGAGAACAAGGAAAAAGATCGTGAACAATGGTCTCCGGGAAAAAATACTCATCCCTTTCCCACTGATGCATATGGCACCATAGAATTTCAGGGTGGTCCGCATCCTACAAAAGCACAAGTATATATTCAACACTTTTTACATTATTAATATTATTATAATATTCTTGTAATAATTATTATGTTTATAAGTGAGGAAATGACGTTGCATATTATTTCTAGTATGTAAGATTGGCTCATGATACACGACCAGAACCGATTGTACAACTGTTATGTCGGGAATGGAATTTAGGATTGCCCAAATTGTTAATTACAGTACACGGTGGACGGTCCAATTTCGAGCTTCAAGCGAGTCTGAAAAAAGTTTTACGTAAAGGCTTATTGAAAGCCGCTAAAACAACAGGGGCGTGGATATTTACAGGAGGAACAAATACAGGTATATTTTTATTTATGAAACTGATATCTACTAACATACAGCTTCAATAAATTTCAATATTTTGTATATTTAATTCTTGTAGGTGTTACACGACAAGTCGGTGATGCATTATTATTAGAACGTTCTCAACGACAGGGTCGCGTAGTAAGCATAGGTATTGCTCCTTGGGGAATTTTGGATAAAAGTCACGAATTAGTTGGTCGTGGTGGAGAAGTATCATATGATTGTGTTTCCTCACCATGGTAAGACTGCATATTTACAATGCAAAGATATTATTAAAAGATTATGAGATTTTGTAAAGTATATATTTATGTGTTTGTGATTTTGTAGTTTTATTTGTATATGAATTTACAGGACTAAATATACAGTATTAAACAACCGGCATGCTTACTTTTTACTAGTAGATAACGGTACTGGTGGTCGATACGGAGCGGAGATTGTTCTTCGCAGAAGATTAGAAAAATACATCTCAAATCTAAAATTGCAACCATGTAAGCATTACAATGATTTATATGAATTGAAATTTTATAATTCAAGGCGCTCTGATTTACCAATGCTTTCTTTCAGACACACATAGTAGCATACCAGTAGTCGCATTAGTTATCGAAGGTGGAACAAATACAATCCGCGCGGTTTTGGAGTATGTGACGGATGATCCACCTGTACCCGTAGTAGTTTGTGATGGTTCGGGACGTGCAGCTGATCTAATCGCTTTTATGCACAAGTAATGACTAACTTATATATTATTCATGTATATTTTTAAAAAATATATAATCATGCATGTATATACGTATGCTTTTTCTGTAGATGGAGAGACGGACAGACTGGTGATGGAGAAGGACCACTAGAAGGTGTTAAAGAACAAGTTTTAGAAACTATTAAACGCACTTTTCAAGTTTCCGCGGAACAAGCAACCCAACTCTGTTCAGAACTCTTGCAGTGTACACGAAAAAAACATTTGGTATTTACATTTTCTATTAGAAATATTTGGCTTTATGTGTGATGTAAATGTTAGACTGAAAATTTTCTAAATAAAATTTATATTTTTATAGATTACTGTGTTTAGAATATCGCAAGACAGGCCGCAAGAACTTGATCAAACAATATTGACAGCTTTATTTAAATCGAAACAATTATCCCCGGCTGAACAGTTGTCCCTTTCTTTAATATGGAATCGTGTGGATATCGCTCGAAGTGAAATCTTCGTCTATGGTCAAAAATGGCCATCTGGTGCTTTAGAACAAGCTATGATGCAAGCACTTCAGCACGATAGAATAGACTTTGTGAAACTTCTACTGGAAAATGGAGTATCCATGCGGAAATTTTTATCAATACCTCGCCTTGAGGAGCTGTATAATACGGTAGGTCAACTTTATTTTTGTAAAGACAAGTTTTCTTAGTAAACAATTTAAATGAGTGTGATGTAAAGCGCGCGCGCGCACGTGTGCTTCTTTTAATACAAAGAAACAAATCACTTGCAAGGAATATGTCACAACTCAGGAATCAGGAATCAATTTAGTTCTCCTTGAAATATATTGTTAACTGTTAAGCACGAAAATATAAAAGATATATTTTTTATATTTGCCTATATTTTGAGATTTAAATAAAACATTCCATCAAAAATAACATTTATATTTGATTATAAGCAATCATCGAAATTGTTACGATATATAAAAAAATTTTAGACAAAACTTTCAATACTTTTTCACATATTTTACAATTATGGATCTAGATTTTCCAAGGATCTAATATTTTTCAAAATACCGTTATTTTTATTATTTTTATAAAATTATATTTATATGAAAGAAAATTAAATTTAAAAATAAATTTTGCCATCTTTACTCGTATATGATAAATTGTTTTATAAAATTTCATTTTTTAGAAATATTACTATATACATTGTTTCCATGCAGCACTTTTTTGTGCCTCCCAATTGACATTTCTGACATTATAGATTATAAATAATAGTTAAAATAACAATAATCTTTATTTTTTTTATCTTAGAGTTACCAAAATCTTTGTTACTGTACGCTTATACTTTATCTGCATTACATTGTATCATTATATCTAAAATTTATTTTTTATATCAAATTATATAAAATTATGATACGAAAATAAGAGAACCTAAGATTATTATAAGGAATATTATAAGGAATATAACGAAATCTGTGTTTGATATAATGTAAAATAAATAGAGAAACGAAAGTTTCTTTTTAATTCTCTAAAGAGAAATAAAAACT
Organism: Wasmannia auropunctata; assembly: GCF_000956235.1. Classification (NCBI taxonomy): domain Eukaryota; kingdom Metazoa; phylum Arthropoda; class Insecta; order Hymenoptera; family Formicidae; genus Wasmannia; species Wasmannia auropunctata. Next base: position 43,361 of record NW_012028701.1, on the reverse strand, counting down.
ATTATTATTATTCTTATTGTTATTTATAATTTCTACTGCTAGAAATGAATCGTATTGCACTATATAAAAAATATATATATATATGCTGCATATAATGATTTCTTAATTTATCTTTCAAAAAGGCAGTTTTATAAAAGAATTTCTTATATATGAGTAAAAAGATAAAATTGTGTTCAATTTTTTTTTCATAGAATAGTATAATTTCACAAAAAATAATAATGGATATACTCGTATAAAATAATCGGCGGATTTTGAAAAAAATATTAGATTTTTTTGAAAAATCTAAATACATAATAGAATATAAATATGAAAAATCATAGAAATTTTGCCTACATTTTAAAAATATATCTTACAAGTTTGATGATTGAATTGTTAGAATCTAATATAAATTTTTAAAGGACCGTTTTATCCCTTGCCTCAAAATGGATATGTTTTTCTTAGATTTTTGTGTTTAACAACACAAATGTTTCATGAAGGAATTAAATCGATTCCGGACAGTTGTGATATGTCTTTTGTTATTAAGAAACTGGATTATTGTAATTTTCGAACATACATAGAATACACGACAATATATTTCTTTTTTTTTTCTTCTCGGATTAATCAGAAAGAAGGTCCATCGAACACATTGGGTTATATTTTGCGTGATGTACGACCGAATATTCCACGGGGTTACATGTATACATTGCATGACATCGGCCTCGTGATTAATAAACTGATGGGTGGAGCGTATCGCGCACAATATACGCGGCGAAGATTTCGAATGATCTATACGAAGGTGATGAAGAGATCTGGCGGTGGTCATCAGCAGCATATGCACCGAAATAGCTGCGCTCCGAATTGTAATACGCGCTATTACACGGGATCCGGCGGGAAGTCCGACAGTTTGACCATGAGCCTCCTCGCCGAGACGTTACCGGCTAATCGTGATACTCCTCTCTTCGATTATCCTTTCAACGAGTTACTTATTTGGGCTGTGTTAACGAAGCGTCAACAAATGGCTTTGCTGATGTGGCAACACGGAGAAGAGGCATTAGCCAAGGCGCTCGTCGCGTTAAAACTATACAAAGCGACGGCATACGAGGCGGCCGAAGATGATTTGGAAACTGAAGTTTACGACGAATTGCGTGGTTATGGCAAAGAATTTGAAAACATCGGTATGCATAAATACGAAATGAATTGTCTTAGATATGAAACCGTTGTTACATAACATTAACTGTAAATTGTATGATTTTTCATATAGCACTCGAATTATTGGACTATTGCTACCGACAAGACGACGATCAGACGCAGCAGCTGTTAACTTCGGAACTTCAAAATTGGTCAGGGCAGACATGCCTATCACTTGCGGTTACAGCGAACCATCGGCCGCTATTGGCGCATCCTTGCAGTCAAATTATCTTGGCTGACTTATGGATGGGTGGCCTTCGTACACGTAAAAATACCAATTTAAAGGTAATTGATTATGATCTGTTATAATTAATCTGATTTCTGTTGATTAATCAAATTTAATATATTTAAAATATGTGTGTATTAAAATTATTTTTAGGTAGTTATGGGGTTATTTTGCCCTCTGTATATAACGCGATTGGAATTTAAAAGCAGAGAAGAATTACAACTGATGCCCCAGACGCAGGAAGAGCATCTGATAGCGCTGGAAGATGAGAAGGAAGATAGCGATTCCGAAAACAGTGTACCGGCAGGACCAGATGTCGAGGTAATTATTTTGCATCTTAAAAACAACAGTATGATATACAATATGATTATTTGTTGAAGAATTTCAGATACTCTTTAATTGGCTATGTCCTGATTACTCAAAATTTTGTATGAAAAATATTGCAGTAACTTACTAACAACTTACAAATATATAAAATTGTAAAATAAATTATATTAACCATATGAGATTATTGTAAAACAATATAATTTCATATGTTTATTACATTTAATTGAAATTATTACAAATTCTATAAATATCAAATGCAATAAATACATATATTGGGTGTAAGACATTAACAAATTTTTATTTGTAAAACTTGCGTAAATAACAGATGTAATAAAATTATATGGTTGTTTGCGTTGAGAGAGAAGTTTTTGTCTCAAAATTATGTCTATATATGTGAATGTATTTAACATATGTGTAGTTACTGTAACTTCGAAGTGATTAAACAACATTTGAACAACATCCAACAGCGCAGTCTAATATTAATATGTCATCTCTGTCACATGTGGCTTATATCTTTTATTTTACTAAAATTATACAATACATTATTTCATCCTTATGATTAAAACAATATAATCTTATCTTTGGTTTTTTCTTTTGCTTACATTTTCTAATATTTGCGCTATTAATATGTTGCACCATATCATAATTGCTTGAGGGATATATTTTTAATAAATATGTATAATCTCAAAAATTAATTGCTCTCTCTTAAGGGTACATTCAACTATTTGTAACATATAGACTATGTGGGTATGCCTATTAATTATTTTTTAGAAACATCTGCGCAGGAGCCTGAGCATACGCAACAAATCCAGCAGCCAACAAGGCGTTAAGGTATCTACTTGGTCTGAACGCAGTGATCCTATAACAATAATCATATTCTTTGATGCACTATTTTAAGCTACTATTTGTTTATTTATTTTTAATTCTCATCAATCATATTTCATAATTACAGTAGTTGCTTCGTGTACATCCTGCAACATTTATTCTACAAAATAATAAAATCGTACTCCGTAAAATAAAATGTACTCCTTTTAAAAAATCTTTTTAGCTTATAATTATCATTATGTATACATATATGTATATTATACACAATTAATTGATTAAATAGTTAATTAAACATATGAATTAAACTTGTGAATCTTAATATTATACTAAAGAAACATTAATTATCTTTTATAAATAACTATTTACTTATTACAAATAAAATTTTTATAATATAATACAATCGAATAATTATACACATATGTTATTTTTAATATCTGAAACTAATATTTGTTTGTAAATAATTTAATAAATTTAGCACAGTTTGATTGAGACGAAATTTTAATAATAATTTTAACAACATATAACGTTGTCTAATGAAAACAATTTTTCTAGCGTGTATATACATTATAATATACATTATAATATACGTGTATATACATTATAAGACACTCCTTTTTACTTTTATTTACTATATATTGTAATGGATTAGTCAAGTATACAATATATAATTTGAGATATAAAGTAAAAATTTTGCTTATATTTATAAGTTGAAGATCGATCCTTTTTTTCGCTTATTAATGTAAATTTTTAGAATAAATATGCATATTTCTTAATTTCACGTCTTATAAAATGTGCAAATGTTTCTCGTCTTATAAACATTTGATAATTAATATCCCGTCTACTCAATTTTATTTACAATATTCTAATTTATATTATATCAATATTATATCTCTATTATCTGTCATGCTACTTTTTCGTGAATGATTGTATCAACTTAAATTTCCTTCTTCCTTGTCGTTAACATTTCAAGTTGATATCAATATCCATTTAACCACATGCACTAAGAGACTTATTAATAATTTATGTATGTAATGTCTTCCAGTATGCAAACGGTTTATTTGAATAATTCTAAATTATTTATTCTTTTCTATAGGCTTTAATTAGCAACGAGCACAGTACAATAATCAAAGAGACGATTGTCCAAGAGAATGGCAAAGTACTAACAGACATTGATGATGGAATACATCGCGCTTATGGTCTTCGATCTGAATATTACAATAACAAAACAACCAGACCATTAAAATTGAGGAAGAAATTGTATGAATTCTATACTGCTCCAATAACAAAATTTTGGGCGAATGCTGTAAGTAGAAATATTCATATATATCTTTATTGTCTTAATAGCCATAAAATGATATGTATTTATATTTGTCGATGTTTTTTGATATATTTATTAATATAAATGATTATAATAAAACATAACGCAATAAGAATACTTTTTTTGTAGATAGCATATATTATTTTTTTACTTTTCTTCTCGTACTGCATTTTGGTGCATATGGATGATCATCCGTCATTAGCCGAAATATATGCGATCGCATACATCTGTACTCTCGGATGTGAAAAAGTACGAGAAATAGCAATCTCGGAACCTGCGACACTTTCGCATAAGTTTAGCGTGTGGGCATGGAACATGTGGAACCCTTGCGACGCTGCTGCTATTATATTTTTCCAAATCGGACTAGCATTACGTTTGCGACATTCAACGTTAGATGTAGGTCGCGTTATCTACTGTGTTGATTGCATATACTGGTATTTACGAATACTCAACATCCTTGGTGTCAACAAATATTTTGGTACGTATGAAATATTAAACTAAAAGTAGTTTAATTTCATTGCTTTTTCACATAAAATGACTGTACATAGACAATATTCGAACAATTAAATACTAACACATTTTTAATATATCTTGTAATTTATTTTATAAATATATAATATTCAGTAATATATATTTTGTAGGTCCTTTAGTGACAATGATGGGAAAGATGGTTAAAAATATGATATATTTTGTTGTGCTTTTATTAGTTGTGCTCATGAGTTTCGGTGTAGCTAGACAAGCTATATTGAATCCCAATTCTGAACCAAAGTGGCGTATAGTACGAGATGTACGTATATATTTTCTACTTGATGCGCATCTTTAAAAAGAAAATCCATACATATTTTTTTTTAATCCCAAGTTCACACATATAATTATTATACTTTCTTTTGGCAGATATTTATGGAGCCATACTTTATGCTATATGGAGAAGTATACGCGGATAATATAGATCCTGATTGCGGGGATGAGCCGGGAATGGTACAGTGTCTTCCGGGTCGTTGGATCATGCCTGCTGCAATGTCCGTGTATCTTTTAATTGCCAATATTTTGCTGATAAATCTGTTAATTGCGGTATTTAACAATATTTTCAATGAGGTAAATGCTATAGCTCATCAAGTCTGGATGTTTCAACGGTTTACCGTCGTTATGGAATATGAGCAGAAACCAGTGTTGCCGCCACCGCTTATAGCGATTTGCCACATATATTTACTGCTGAAATATTTTCTGAGGCATATTACGCAAGGTAAAAGCAGCACTGGCGAGACTTGTGACAACGGGCTGAAATTATTTCTGGAGGCTGATGACCTGGAACGATTGTATGACTTTGAGGAGGATTGCGTCGAAGGATATTTCCGTGAGCAGGAACTCAAGTTACAAATGTCCACAGAGGAACGCGTGAAAATTACAACAGATCGGGTGGAGAACATGCATCAAAAAATTGAGGATATCGATAAGAAAGAGAGCAATCAAAACGTGTCTCTTCAGGTACATAACTTATACAGAGCATCTTACCTAATTTGAGCACCTCAAATATCTCACTTTTTGATGATAAAAATCACAGTAAAACATTATTTGTTTGGAAGGAACAAATATATGATATTACGAAAAATAAATAATTCTTTTCAAGATCATATTTTTCTGGATAATCTGGATTTCAAGATTATTGTAATTTTTTTAAATAGAATTTTTTTTTTAATTCTGCATATAAAAGCATTTTAAAGTAATGTTACAAAATCTAAACAGTTCATGAAATTTTATGCTTCATTTTGACATATTTTGACATAAAATATAAAATATTTGTAAACAATTGATTGTTTAATACTTGTAAACAATTAATTGTTTAATAATCGTATCTTAATATTTTTATGCCTAGAATAATACGATGAATCAATTAGTATAAAGAAAACGTATAGTTGCTTTTCAAAAAATTTATGCAATTGCAATATACATGTACATATCTTTAAGTATATTTAAATTAAAATTAATAATAGGACTCTCGATATTTAAAACTTAAGCGCAAAACAGGCCAATGAGAGTCACGAGCGGTTCTTGGTGCTCAAAGTTTTTGTATTATAACATTAAGTTACATTAATAATATACAGTATACGAACGTTTCGACATACCGTATATTATTAATGTAACTTAATGTTATAACACAAAAACTTTGGACACTAAGAACCGCTCGTGACTCTCATTGGTCTGTTTTGCACTTAAGTTTTAAGTATATTTGTTTAGTAAGTATATTTTTGTAACTTTTATACTAAATTATACTTTATTATATAGGATATTATACAAAAAAGAATATTTTCTATTAAAAAAAGCAAAAGGTAACTTTCAGATATTCAAAGCTATTCCAACTGTAAAAAAAGCGTTACCATTATAAGGCAATTATTTCTATACTGTGTAATTTATGTTAGATAAATTCATTCTCTTAGAGTTACTATTATATTTTTCCGCTTTCTGTCGTACGACAAATTTTTTAAGCGTGTTAATTGGGCAGAGAAGAGTTCTTGGATCTTTTTATCCTATAGCTAACAAACTTGAAAAATTTGTCGTACGACAGAAAACGGATAAATGTAATAATACTTTTGCTCTCATAGTTTCAAGATAGCAATAGTTCAAGGTAGTAATAATTATGTCTTATTGTCTATATCATTTAGATATTTTCTATTTTCTATTATGCACTTACATGGAATATTAAAAGAAAAAACTTTTAAGAATCTATTATACTTATTGAAAGAAATAAAAAATAATGTAGAAAAATTAATTTTAAAATAGAAACAATATTCAGTTTTGATAATACAGATAATTATATGCAGAATATATCAGAAGCTTACAAAATATTCTCTTTTCGATAATCTTACTTTTATAGTGTATTTATATATTCGATAAGGGTAATTGATTTACGCAAGATAATTCCATGATACACGAGATAATTCCAAGATGCTAACGAGTATTATTGTCAAACTCGAAGAATCATTTTTATCTATGATCAATTTTTCTCCGATTGAACATTTTGATTTTTCTTAATGAATACTATACATTTCTAGAGTCTTGCATTTTTCTTTTTAATATTTTTAAATACATATTGACACTATTTTCAGGCTGTTGAGTTTCGTATTCGCAAGTTGGAGGAATTGAGTCAACAAACTTTAGCGCATCTCGGGGTGATTCATCGTTTCATGGCGACGTACATGCCAAATGAAGAATTAGCCAGTCTAGAAACTTTTGACAACATTCGGCAGCGTCGGGTGTCGGAAAGATCGGAGGCTTTGTCCGAGACGGATTCTCACACGCAGCTGCCGACGATCGCACGGCGCAAAAAGCTTCTGCGCTCTCTCACTGACGGTACTTTCCTAAATGTTGGTCAACCGATAGACGATATTCTTAAGATATCCGAAGCTATGACTTCTCGTGAAAATCTCAGTAGACACGATTCTTCCGTAAGCGTTGACGCTCACGTCGGCCAGGATGACGTTAAGACAACTACGAGCGTGGAAACGGATGGCAGCAAAGATATCCTCGAAGGCGAAGCGGTCAGCAAGAAAGAAGTATCATCCGAGAAAGAGATGAGCCGAGATACGAGTAGAGAAGTGAGCAGAGAAATGAGCAGAGAAATTAGCATGGAAGCTACCAGCAGAGAAGTCAGTAGGGAGACCAGCAGAGAGGCTAGCAAAGAGGCCAGCAGCGAGAATCCGCCATCGGACACCAGGCAGGACTCAACAGAGCGTACACTCAGGCAAGACTCCGCGGAGCGTGCTACATTTAGGCAGAACAGCAGAACTCGATCGGAATCAGATGATTTCATGCTGCTTCAACCGCCCGGTATTCAGAGAGCCGTGACTTGGGCAGAGCCTCGCGTGGCCGTGATTCCGTCGTCTGTTACCTCGGCCGGCAGCACGCAGAGATCGATTTTGCTGACAATGCGCGCCGAGTACACTAGCATCACGGATGAGCTTGAGAGTTATTGTGGTCTGTTGAGCCCGCCGAGAACGCCGCCGATCTCACCGCCGCCGTCGCGAATGCGTAACATCTCGGACATGTTGAACCCCGAGATGGCGTGGCAGATCGAGAACGAGCATCTGCGTGACGCGGAGGAATGCGATTATCAGCAGATGGAGGATCTGATTCAGCGACGTTATCACGGCGATGACGACGTCGACGAGAACGACCGCGATGGGCCGTCAAACGCGCATGCAGATGAGGCTGATGGTATTACATGCTTCTTTAACGTAGCCAGCGAGCACCGTCAACTGCGTCGCGCCTCCGCGATCGAAGAGGACCCTCGTCGGCCATCGCCGATGATCAGCGTCACTCATGAGATTGAACAAACGCTCGCGCGACCACCGATACGTGACTCGGAGGCGACCGACCCAAGCGACAAGAATCTTAGTACTGTACCTGCCCCCGCTTCTGAAACTATGTGTTAAACTGAATATCAAATAGGAAAATATGCATTATTCGCTAGCTCTCGAAAAATCAGTTTGCAATTCGTAAAATAATCCTTATCGGATTATCAGTTTTATGACCATGTTCTTAGCACTCGGATATTGTATTAATTTTTCGTGTAAATTTATTATTTTATTATCAGCGTCGCATAGAATCTTTTTGAATCTTCTTACTGATTATAAGAGTAGATGATTATCTCTATTTCAAGATCAATGGAAGCTCAATACATTTTCTTTAATGTAATATTAGTGTTCAGTTCTCATCATGTTTAATGTTATTTCTAATGAAATGGTCATGTTTATACGTGATAAATAAGAGAGAAGTACTTTCTGAAAAACAGAATTGGGAAGTAACTTGTTACTTGTAACGAAGTTACAGTTAGAGTTATTTTTTTCAGTAATTGTAACCTAATTTCGTTACTTTTTTTTCTATCTATAACTGTAACTTAGTCATATTTTTTTGGTAATTAATTTAGTAGTTATTTTCATAATTTATATATTTTCAAACTTATTTGTTAATATAGGCTACGGTCCACTTTATGTTACAAATATTTTGAAGCATTTGTTTAAACGTAAACCAGGAAGTCTTTTTCTGATAATCTAATGGTATCAATGTTATCCATGTTGTTTTATTATGATAATAGAAAACTGAAAAGTAATGACTCGTTACTTTTTTTTTAAACAAAAAACTGTAACTGTAATTAGTTACTTTTACAAAGTAATTTTTCCAATTCTGCTGAAAAGGAGAATTTTATACTGGATGCATACAGGACGCGGCAACGTTTGTCGCGCGGTGGAAATTGGTCAGGGAATACCGCGGTATCCAATCAATGTCTGGCTTGCCCAGAAATAAATATATATATAATTTCCGCCACAGGTTCGATGGAATTCAACTATCCCGCGTGATGGAAGTTGCCGCGGCGTTCTGCATGTAGGAGCTAATAGTAATTTTTAGTGAAATGTGGATAGATCTCAGGATAGGAAAACCACTTTTCCCTTGCCATGCCAACTTCCGCGCGGCAAGCATTGCTGCGCCCCTGTGTACATCCAGCATTAAAGGAAAGTGGCCAATTAGATTTAAAAAAATATATATATATAGGATCTTAGAACAGGAGAAATTTCTTGCAATAATAGTTACAATTTTTAACGACCACCTTGTGGCATACATATACGATCGTGAGAAACTTTGCAGGTTTCTTGCGATTTTTGTCTCAGAAGAATCCATTTCTGGAACTCATGCGCTCACGAATGTGCAAATATGCGAAATAATTTCGCGGGCATGGCCTAAATAATAAATTAGTAAAAACTAAGTAATTATATTATTTATGTGTAATATCGTGTGTTTTTATCGATTTTTATATTATTATGTCAGTGCTTTTAATCTTCTCTATTCTATAATAACTGTGCGATGCGTATATCGTAATTTATCATAGAATATGCGTCTCAATGCATTATCATCTATAGCATGTAAGAAGTGTTGAATTTTGAATTTTTTTATGTATTGAGACTGTCCGTGTTTTTGATGAATCTGATACATCGAATTATATGAAAGTTCTATTTCAAAAAAAGTTGCGTTGCCTCTACTTGTATTCATCACTTGATGCATTCTGTGCACTCAAACTCCTTCCATTCAGTAGATTGGCGTGTAACTTTGCGATTTTATATGTATATGTTTATTCAAAGTGTATATTATTACAAAACCAATATCAACGCGTTTTCTCTTGTAATGCGTCACATGATACATTCATAACTAAATACTTTAGCAAACAAATCGCATTTTATGATACTTTACGCATGTAGTTTATACATACATATATATATATATAAACGGCAGTGTGCATATATTTTATATACACACTGCCGTCGAAAAGTTTCCGGACAATATCTATACCTGTACTTCTCGCTTCTTCTTGAGGCTTCTTGTGTGTTTCTCTTCAGCAGTATTTGACCTCATGGTATATCAAATGGTAGATATAGGTATTGTCCGGAAACTTTTCGATTCTGTGTGTGTGTGTGTGTGTGTGTGTGTGTGTAATGATTTAATTTGTAAAAATTTATCGCAAAGAATTCAAGTTGAAGTACAAGCTCATCGGAATCGATTCTCGGTGTAAATATGTTAACACAAGTCGCAGGATTGTAACTTTATTACTCTTACTGCCGAATACTTTCGCAATAATTTTTGAGATGTATTATATTTAGAGCCTTACACGTAACGCACTTTCAACTGCGTCAGACTCCACGGACCATTCGAAAGCGAACCATATCACACAGACATGTTCTTAATGAACTAAGCCAGTCTGCGTTAGTACAATTGCAACTATTTAAAAACAAAACTTTGATATACATACTTGTACCTAAAATGCCTAATGTGTATAGAGAAATATATTGTGTTAGTTATTTAAAAATTGGAAGAAAAACGATGAATTCAAGCGTGTTCAGCAAACGTTACTTAAATATTAACATAAATGTCAATATAACTTTAAAGTTACTTGACTTCATTGTTAATTATTGTAGTGATTAATTTGTCATTTATTCGATGTGCATTTAACAATTTCTAATAATTTTTGTATAATGCATTTATATTGAATAGTATACAAAGCTATCTTAAGACAGTATTTATATTTATATACACTTCTCAACAAAATTAAAGCATCACTTACTCTACCCTCCAAAAATAGGCAAAATTCAAGAGAATGTAACTTCGTCAAAAATGATCGTATCGAGATGTT
>NW_012028701.1:21127-29775 GCF_000956235.1 Wasmannia auropunctata | reverse complement strand
GCTTTTTTGAACATCTCGATACGATCATTTTTGACGAAGTTACATTCTCTTGAATTTTGCCTATTTTTGGAGGGTAGAGTAAGTGATGCTTTAATTTTGTTGAGAAGTGTATATATAAGTCTTGGCCATACGTATAAAGCAGCCCCTCAAAATGATGTAAATGTTCTATATCTAACAAAAAATTAATTTAAAACAGTTTTATTAAAATATATTTATTTTTATAACAAATTTAATATTTTGACTTTTATTATCGCTTCTTGCAAGAAAATGTAATAATTGAGGGTGCTTTTTACTTATTGTTAAGACTGTATATATACAAGGTGTCTAGTACTCAATGGTAAAGCGCTCGTGGGCAGCAAGAGTGGGCTAAACCGAATCGAAAAGTCCTCTACCATTTTGAGATCTTCGCAATAGTCGAGAAATTAATTTATAAAGATCGAATATGAATGCACCGCGGTGCGTGACCCAATATTGTTAAAACAATTACCCCTACCCCGCGCCGCGCACTAGGCGACCGCGGTCTGCTGTGGATGGTAGTACCTTGTCTCGCGTTCACATTCGGCGATCTTTATAAATTCATTTCTCAATAACTATTGCGAAGATCGCAAAATGGTACAGGACTTTTCGATTCAGTTTAGCCCACCTGCTCACGAGCGCTTTACCATTGAGTACCGGACATTCTTAGTACAGTGACTTTAGGATTTGACCTCGGAAAAAATACATACTAGTTGAATTTTTGCACAGACCTTCATTTTTACATAAGATGTGAAAGAGACAAAAGTTTACCATTGTACAGTGGCCGCTAAGAAAAATAATTAAACAAATAGGGCTCAAATTTCGGTTTTTTGCAAATATTTCATTAAATATCGACTTTACGAAGAAAATACGAGAGAGGAAAATTAAAGAGTGGTAAATTTTACACAAAAAATGTTCTATACATTTTTTCGTTTATGCAATACTTTTTACACAAGAAATTATGCAAAAAACGCGCTGCGCGGAGTTACGGAACGCGTTGATAGACATCAAGTGGATTGAAGCGTCGCACGCGCGCAAAAAAAGTGTCATAACTTTTAAACAAATTATGATACAGACATGAACCAAAAAGCGTTGTAAAGTCGAAATCTTTAACTTTTTAGTGCCATTGATTTCATTATTCTACGATAATTTTTGACAATTGTACGATAGTTTAAACAATATGTTACATATCATTTTTGCTTTTTTAAATAAAATTAGCTACAAGTCGGTTTCGAATCCTTTAAACAAAATCACCTGCAGAATATTACAGTATATACTTCATACTTTAACTCTGTGAAAGAAAATAATTTTATAAAGTTTTCTTTTTTAAAATAAAGTTCTTGACAGAATTAGCACAGTTTAAACAAGTTTTACGCGAAAACACATGTTTATTTAAAAAATGGCCGATTTAATATGGCCGATTAAAACGTCATTTTTTTGAAAATTATTTTTTTCAAAAATTGTTAAAATTTGTTTAATTAAGATATAAATTAGTATAAGTGTTATTGGAAGATGTATAGGGTTTAATACGCAGCGCGCGCGAAGCGCGCGCCTGTTATGTACTAGTGTAAATAAATAAAAAATTGAAGAACGACGGAATATTACATTATGGCATCTAAAAGTAGACATTCTTGGCTTTCAATTTTTTTTTTAATTTCTAGAGCAATTTTTCCCAAAGTTATGACAATTTCAAGTTTAATATTTTACCAAAAATTTTGAAAATTTTTGAAAGTGTCAAGAGCTTTTAAAGAAGAAAATTTTATAAAATTTTTTTCTCGTGGGATTAAAGTATGAAGTATGTACTGCAATATCCTGCAGGCGATTTTTTTTTAAAGGATTCGAAACCGACTTGTGCCTGATTTTATGAAAAAAGGCAAAAATAACATGTAACATGTTGTTTAAATTATCGTAATTGTCAAAAATTGTAGCAAAATAATTAAACTAATTGCATCAAAAAGTTAAAGATTTTATCTTTACAACGCTTCTTGGTTTATGTCTGTATTATAATTCATTTAAAAGTTATGACACTTTTTGTGCGCGCGTGCGACGCTTCAATCGGTTTGACGTCTGTCGACGCGTTCCGTAATTCCATCGCGCAGCGCGTATCTTGCATAATTTCTTGCGTAAAAAGTATTGCTTATACGAAAAAAATGTATAGAACATTTTTTATGTAAAATTTTTCGCTCTTTAATTTTCCTCTCTTGTATTTTCTTCGTAAAATCGATATTTAATGAGATAATTGCAAAGAACCGAAATTTGAGCCCTATTTGTTTAATTATTTTTCTTAGCGGCCACTGTACAATGGTAAACTTTTGTCTCCTTTATATCTTATGTAAAAATAAAGGTCTACGCAAAAATTCAACTAGTATATATTTTTTCCGTTTCACTCAATTTTTGTCTAAAGTGACTGGGCTATCTGTATATGTGTGTATATGTGTGCTCAAATATATACACATGTGTACTTAAATAAACATTTTTAGTCATCAAGAAATGACTATATATAAATATATACATATATATCGTCTTAAATCAACGTTTTTGTTGCGCAAGTCAGAATGGAAAGCGATCATCATATTAGCAGACTAAACTTATTTTTTTGTATAAATTTTTAGTGAAAAAGCTATTTATAAAAATTCTTGTAGATTAACTAAAATTAAACAATTGCTTTATTCGTTATTTAAATTTTTTTTCAGAAACTAGATTATAATTTATATGCGTGCGTGCGTGCATAAAGTATTTGACAATATAGGTATATCCATTGCTCGTAGATAGAGCGGGTTAAAAAACTAATTAGAAAAATAGAATCCTCTACTATTTTGCAATTTTTGCAATATTTACCTAATGAAAAATTAATAAGGATCTATAAATCATTCGTGATTGCAGTGGCAAGGAAGGAATAGCTCAATAACGCGCTGATTATTGCGGATAAAGGACATATATATATATATATTGTATATATATGTTTAAAGACGTATACGCAGCAAAAGAGTTAAAATAAATTAAAGCAAAGGGAATACTTATCAATACTTATCAATAGAGATTCTTTTTATTTATTTATTTTTTTAATAATTCAGGATCGAGAGATAACTCGAGAATTACGATGTTATATGCAAAATATAATTTTGCATACAACGGTAATTGATCATTTTACATCAAATTTAATATCAAAATTATATTTTGCATACTGAAGATTTTCACATATTTTTCAAATTTTAGTTTGTTTAAAAAGATATTTTTCAATATTTGATTGAAATTAAGAAATATGAATATTTTATTTGATATTAAATTTGATGTAAAATGATCAATTACCGTTTCAATGTAAAATAGGTATATGTAGTATCGATTTTGAATGTTAATAGTATGTATCTCGATCTATAATTCGTTATGACTATTATAAATATAAGTTATTACAATAATCGATATAATCACACAAAAGCAATATATACATATATTTGTAAGATACACAATCGATTACATCGGGAATATATTATCGTTATTCTAGTAGTAGTAGTAATAATTGTTATGCGGGTGATCCTACAAGAGGCCCAGCGTCACCTAGCTCTGTAAAGTGCCATTGTAACTTCCGCTTTATTTGAAGGGTTCTAATGGCCCGTCTCCCCCTGCTGCCCGACACTGAGCTTCCGTTCGCCCTCTTGCTAGACACCAGTCCTTCTCAGTCCTGTGCCAGACACTAGGCTTTGTTCAGCTCCTGCGCTAGACACTGGTCCTATCTCGGACTTATCACCAGACACTAAACCCCGTTTAGCCCCGTGTCGGACACCAGATCCATATCATTTCTCGGAATCCCTCTCTATTATCGGATGTTCTTATTTGGCAGGAATACTCTCGGTGGTTTTGTCTTGCCTTTCCGAGAGGTGACGATCGCTTTCCAAAAACCGTGTTCCGATTTGCACCACCAGATGCTGTAGAGCACTGGCCGCGCATTTCAGAGCACCGTTGTGGGTGCTCGTAGTTGTGGGTGGTTTTGAACCTGGATCAGGGGCACAGTGAGCTGCCACGCAGCGCCCTGCGCCACGATCACCACCATCGTTATTCTAAATAATTATTAAATAATTGCACACTAGTTATATTTTACATATAACCGGGACAATATTACTATGGATACAAATTTCATTATGTTTTTGCTTTTAATTATGTTCTGACATTTTAATTTGTATATGTTACGGGAAATTTGTTTAATTCGGAAATTATGCATAATGCTTGTTTGTTTTGGGATATTTGAATAAAAAAAGTAAAAATGTTCAAATTATTTAAAATGATTGGTCATTATGCATAATGCTCACGGATAAATGAAAAATATAATTAAACCCATGTGAAACCATACAATTATAGACCTAATTGTTTCGCATTATAAGAAGAAGGGAAGAGTGTGAAGTGGACCTCGCTTTTTGTACTGCAAAATATATACGTGGACGGGGGGAGAAGCTTAGCATTCCTACCTTGAAAAGACCTAACTTAATTCAAACCAAATTTTAATATTAAATCAGAAATAGTCGAGTTAAGACTTAACTATGAATTCTCGAATTCGGTTGGACGTATTAGTGCGCACTCAGTACATATTAAAATTGTTGTATACAAATCAACGTAAAGATGTATTCTTAATATAAATATAGAAATAGTTAAATCGTGCAATTCTTAATAATTTTTTATTATTTTATTTTATAAAATATTGAACATTTTATTATTCGAGATATGTCACTATGTACATTTAGATTAGAACAGTACAACGGCATTAATGCGCACTAGTACGTTCAATTAAATTCGCTATTAGAAAAATTTAATATGTAAGTATTAAATTGATTAGTGATTCATTATTTATTCTATTTGCTAATACTTTTAATAATTAAAATAATTAATTATTAACCAATTTAATATTTAAGTATTAATTTTTTTTCCGGGAAATACCGGTTTTAACGTCAAGCTGCCGGAAAAATCAATTCATGGAAGATGATTTATATTTATAATGATGTAGCATTTGGAAATCTATATATAACCGGAAATTTAATTAATTCTTTTTTATTAATCACTTTGACCCAACAAATTGGCGAATTACGTACATTGCCAGCTATTATGCATAATTTCCAATTAATTGAATTTCCCATAACATATACATATCATGAGACTAATCCGAACAGTGCGCCATTATGTTGATGATTTCTTCAAACTGTTGTTCAAGGATAAAAAATTATATATGGTTCTCTTCATTCATGCATTACAGCACTGGTAATTTCACAATTATGATCCAATTGTAAATAGAGCGGTGTCCAAAAACACTCGGAAAACTATTTGAAGAAATCATCGATACAATGATGCACTGTTCGGATAATTGTTATCATGTCGTGACTGTACATATCTCATACAGGCACACAGCATAGTCCTCCAAGGGGTATCTTAAGGTGTTCAAAGGACAGCTTGCATCTTAAAAACGATCTCAGAACGTCCTTCGAATAAAGTGTGCTGTGTGGGATACAATCTATATGTGCATTGCATTGTTTGTTAATAAAATGAGCATTATTGCTACAGATAATTTCTATTTGAGACGAAGAATACGGAAAAATGTTAATGTGCTTAATAAATATATAAAACCACGACGCGCTCGTGTACATATATAATAATATAAATACACACATGGCAAATCATTTTTGCTCAATTTTATTTTCGTGTGATATGTAAAAGTTTTATGATATCGTATCAACAGTTTTATAATATAAATGTGTGTATACATATATATATATATATATATATATATATGTATATATATACGACACGATATACATTATAAGATATAAATTTTTAATCATATTTGTAGAATGTCAAATGATAATAATGCTAATATATTAATACAGCAATCAATAATAATAGTAAATGTACTTATGCTTATGTTTTTATATGTATATATATATAGGGTGTTCCATTTTAACTTTACCATCAAAATAATTAGAAAGATGGATTTTACGAAAAAATAATTAGAAAAAAATGTTTAAACAATTAAGATGAGAAACGCCAAATATGGTCAAAAGTGGATCTTGGTGTTTAATAATATTTTGCATAAATCTTACAATTTCCAGTTCAAGCAAATTGCGCGTCGAATTTGTCGGTCTTGAAGCACAGCATAGAATGAATTCAGAGTAAATCGTAATATCATAACTAAACAAGCAATTAATAATATAATTTTGATGTTAATGCGAGCATCTTTTAAATCCTGTAACATAATTTATTGCGAAAAATATTATCTCAGCCAGGATTTGAACCTGAACCTTTCTACTATCTGGGCGGGTATATATATTATCGTTTGGCTATTAAAGCATATAAAAATAAAAATTTTTAGAATTTTGAGAGGGTAATTTTATGGAGTGATTAAATTTTTGGCACGGGGCCTGTTGGAGCCAATCAGATTGATTTTTCTCTTTTGATGACAAAGTTAAAATTAAATATACTGCGCATGTATGTGCGCGCGCGTCTAATATATTTATATACTATTAAGTACATTTGTACTTTATTGCATAGATATTTGTGTGTTTCTATCGGTATTTTTCACTTATATGATTTTTATGTATTTAATTACGTTCTTCTTTTTTTGAACGTTTTGTGTAAAATTTAAAGTGCTAGTCATACATAGCGAATATCATAGCGAACTTAAATATTAAAGCGCATCAACTATGTCACAATTGTAACAAATTGTCTCGAGTCACGAAATATATTTGACTTTAATACAAGGCAGAAATCGAACTCGCATTACGATTAGATAAGCCAAGTTGCGCCTTTTATTGTTAGAATCTATTCCGTCTAAATATTGGCAATCAATTCACAACACTTGTTCTAGAAATGCAAATTATCATGTAATATATAAATGAATATGCGATATCCTGTCGATTGTAAAAACGTAAATGAAAAATATCAACAAATCAGGCATGAGAATATAGTATGAGAATATAAGCTAAGTATGAGAATATAAGCTTATATTCGTATCTGTAAATCGATTAATACTATTAAATTGATTTTATCATGTTGTCATATATAAATCATATATCAATGTTATTGAGAGCTAATATTTTACTAGGCGTTAATATTTATTAAAATCTGATAATCATGTTTACCATAATCGAAATGTGAAGAAGAAATTAGCAGAAATAATAATATTTCGACGTACTTTAAAAAATGAGTGTATTTATGTTTTAGCTATGTATATATGCTCGATATACAGTATATAATAGGTATACTGTTTGATATTACACTTGTTATTAACAAGCAACTATCATAATCAGTATAAATAATCAAACAAAATTGTTGATTGCAATATTTTAGAGTATGTAATTGTCCACCATTCGTGCAGTTAATGATCGTAAAGTACGTGCCTTCTTGTAGAACTATCTGTTTTTTACGATATATGAAATGCATGCATTCAATTTTATTATATTGAATTTTAGATCATTGATCAGATTCAGCAACTCTTAATTATAGCGCGCAAAGCGCAATGTTATACAGTTATATTTTAAATTCTGACTGTAATTTTGGAAATGTAAATTGTAATTTTCCTCACAATGTCTCGTCGTTCGTATTTAATATTAGGTACTCTTTTCCTTCTTTGTGTGCGAAGCGCTTGCTTAGCACAATACGTATAAGAAAATTCAACTCTGTAACTCTTTTTTATGATTGCTATTCAGTAGATGTTATCTACCGAACATAATATTAAAATGAAAATATATATTATTATACATATATTATAAACATTGTAATTGCTATCTACGTCTTCTATGCGACGTTGTATTGTGACATCAAACTGGATTTATCCAAAGAAATATATATATATATATGTATTATTTCAAAATTGAGTTTTATTCTTTAATGTTATCAAGACATGATAATGCATTAATATGTAGTATTCGCAATGATCACTCAAAATAGTTCCCATATGATTACCTTTACAGAAATTTAATACTTACTGGAAGGGCTTAAATTTTTATAATTAATATTGAAAAGGCCAAACACACTTCGAATATTAAAAAAACTATTTATTAGTGCTTTTATACTTAAAATAAGTAATTATTTAGTCCTTCCATTTTTTAATGTTTGTAAGAGTAATTGTCAGGGAATGGAAAGTTACTTTTTAAAAATAGCTAGTTATCGTTACTCATTACTGAGTTAAAAAAATAATTAGTCACCATTACTAGTTATTGATTTTTTAAAATAACTCGTTATCGTTACTATTATTTAAAAAGTAACGATTCGTTACTTTTCTGTTATTTTTTAAATGCTGAAACTATAAGGACTGGTGATTTCCTTCGAAGGCTTCGACATTCGAACTTCGAACCTTCGAAGCTTCGAAGGTTTCGAAAGATGGACATTGAAATCTTCGAAATTCGAAGCTTCAAAACTTCGAAACTTCGATACTTTAAACTTTGAACCTTCGAAATTCAAAATTATACAATTATTAATTTAACACGTCTACCTATCCACCGATACACACACATTCACATCCACCCACACACACACACCCACACACACGCACACGCACGCACACTTACCCACTCACCACTTCAGCATATATATATATATATATATACTGGGTGTCTCATAATAGGTGTATGACCATTCATGGGTAGGTAGAACGG
>NW_012028701.1:19664-20064 GCF_000956235.1 Wasmannia auropunctata | reverse complement strand
ACGTGTGCTCTTCCGATCTTTTCTTGATTGTATATATGGCAAGTATTTATTTTTAATTCCTTTATTTCAAATTTCGCAACTTATACAAAAATTAAGTCTTAGTAAAAATTGAAACTTCACATTTGTTTATATTTTATATGCAAACTTTATATTTATGAACAAAATATATCTTAACTAACACATATTTCATCTTTTTGACATCTATTAAGATGATATATACCATTGGTATACTCTTACTAGCAATTAATGTTTATGGATCATCGAAGCATCAGTTCTCGGACGATCACAAGGTTAAGCACGTTCCACAAGGTTTATAGCTTGGATGGGTGACCGCTTTAGGAATATCGTAAATAAGTTTCTAAAAATGTATTTTTTAATCACAATTTTGTTATGTATATTT
>NW_012028701.1:18924-19644 GCF_000956235.1 Wasmannia auropunctata | reverse complement strand
CATATAATTTTTTCAAATTTTTGAAATGGGTACTTGATATTAAAAAAAAAATTTTCTTTTCCAATTTTTTTTAACTATCTCATCGATCCAATACCATTACGAAAATTTTTTTGTGTAATCGTTGGATGCTATTCTACAATATATTTTTTTTAAATTTTTGAAATGGGTACTTGATACTTAAATAAAATATTCTTTTTCTGATTTTTTTAAATCATCTTACCTGTCCACTACAAAGAACTAACTCAATTTTTAACGCATAACTTAAGAAATGTATAATTGAACATATATAATACCTTTATTCAATTATGGGCACATTCTCTAAAGATTTTGCAATTAAGAGGATCCTAAACCCTAGATCAAACTCCAAAAATCCGCTGTTTTACCGACAATTTGTGAGTATGTATGCGTGCGATATTGATGTAGTAAGTGTGTAGTGATGTGTCATGTTTATTACCACATCAATATATCTCACGCATACATATACACAAATTTGTCGATTACCAATATATCTTTATTTAGGCTTCTATACTTAATTCTAACGACTCACACATACTCATTTCTTCCCAAGGAGAACAGAAAAGTCAAAATAATATCAATTTGACGTCAAATTGACCGAATTTATGTCATTTTTTACATTATGATTAAAATCTAGATTTCAAATGACTAAAGAATGACTTTATATTGACTTTTTTTATAGTGTTGATCTTTTTGATTTTTAGA
>NW_012028701.1:10729-17031 GCF_000956235.1 Wasmannia auropunctata | reverse complement strand
TTTATTACGTATCCATCGTATATTCTTTTAATATTCGATAAAATCTAAATATTATGTATGAGGAGATCTCACAACGAAAGGGACCCAAGTATCGTCCGATTTTGACGAGCTTTTAATATGTTATTATCTAGACAAAATCAAGAATTAAGCTACCGCATATTCGTCATACGCACTTTTAAGGGGTTTCAGCCCCTGTAGAAAAACATGTTGAACCAAAGTTGAATGGCTTTAAGAGTACTTTATAATTATAATTTAAAATAATTTTTTTATTTATTATTTTTTTGTTTACCCCCACCAAATTCTTTTTTAATTTTTCAAATTTTTTTTACCAAATTAAAGGGTATTTTAAGATGAATTTAACCATGCGTGATAAATTTATTTTCCGAAATATCATTTTCAAGTTACGTTTTTTATTTATTGCAAATATGTTGTAACTTTTGAACGGTTCAACTACAAACGACGGAAAAGTCACTACAGACAACTACAAACAAAATACTAACTTTTTTTATTGTAAATTTATTTTAGTAAAAGTCGGGTGCTAAGTTCACGTAAGTGAATTGAACGTATACGAGTACGGATGGTGTGCGTATAGAGGCGTTTACAATTATTTCTAAAAAATAATACTTCGGAAAATAACTTTATTACACATGGTTAAATTCGTCTTAAAATAACCTTTAATTTGATAAAAAAATTTTAAAAATTAAAAAAAATTTTGGTGATGGGGGTAAACAAAAAATTAAACAATAAAAAAATTATTTTAAATTATAATTATAAAGTACTCTTAAAACCATTTAACTTTGGTTCAAACATTTTTTTCTATCTCTCGTAGTTTCGCATATTTGCATTGAAATTAAAAAAACGATTTTTTTCTAAAGAATGTTTCGCCCTTTAAAAGTGCGAAAAGGCACAAATATGCGGTAGCTTAATTCTTGATTTTGTGTGAAGAATAACATATTAAAATTTAATAAGACTTTATCATAAAATAGTTATTAACTTTAATTATGTGTCAACAAAATTGAAATAAAAAATTGCTTGTAACAAAGTTATGTAAAGCATACAATTACATCTACCTGATGGAATTATACAACTCATATAAACTAGAAACTGATATTTTACATCCAAACGATTGTTATCTGAAGGATTGTTGAATAAGAAAATACAATACAAGAGAGGTCTACTATATGCGTAATGCGTTTTAAATTATATTTCATGTAGCGATTATTATAAGTTTGAAGATTTTGTTTGTAATTTACCATTGAAAATTACCATCCATCTAGGGTTAAAACGTCCATGAAATTAATGTATATATATTTATTTATTTGTGTTATTGGTTTAATATATATATCTATTTGCAATATTATTTGGCTTTGGCTCTGTAGCTCTCCTTTTATTTGGTTGAAAATTTAAATAACTCAGTGACTTATTTTACAGATGCAAAATAAATACAAAACTAAACATTAAATAAACATTAAATAAACGTTGCAAAAATGTTTACTAAAATCATTTTGTTAAATGAAAAATTAATGAAGGATACATATTGAAAAATTATTAAATAAATGTTACACAAATATGTACTGAAATTATTTTCTTAAATGTAAAATTAATGACAAATAAATATTTACAAAATATTAAATAAACGTTTAAAAATGTATAATAAAATCATTTTCTTAAATGTAAAATTAATAACAAATAAATATTTAGAAAATATTAAATAAACGTTTAAAAAATGTTTTGTAGAAATCATTATTTTAAATGAATATTAAATGAAAAAAAATATATTAAATAAATGTTAAATAAATTTTTCCGAACATAAGTTTATAATAATTAATGAAAAAAGAACATAAAAAACATTTTAAAAATATTGTGTGCTGATTGGGACGTTATGGATCATAGTACAATCAGTATGAAAATGGAATATTTGCAGGATATTATGTGCTGTTAGGGTTAATCAACTTTCATTTTATTGAAAAGATAACCATTAAAAGATGACGAAAAAACATCTTTTTTAAGTTGTCTTTTTGGCAATACGAAAAGATATCTTTTCGTTTAGTCAAAAAGAAATATAATTGTAAGTGTATACCATATACATAATACTTGTAAATGTACACATTACATATCTTTACTATATCTATATACATATACTGTAAAAATATACATATACATAATACTTGTTTTTTTCATTTGGATTATACATATAAGACAAAAAATTTAAGCTGTTTTTTTTTCAAAATCATGTTTTCAAAATCATAAAAAATTGTTTGGAAAAAATGCCTTGACCAATTAAATTGAAACCATGCACAATTATTATCAACACATTTTTGTAGTTTGTGAAGCCATAATTTGTTTATATTTATCATTTAACTCTTTTTTATGAAGATATAATGTTTGAATGAAAATCAAAACATTATATAATCTTCATTTTATTGCCATTTAAATTTCAATATTTTAATTGAAATATTGGTTCAGTAATTGCGTATTCCAATGTCGAAACTGATAAAAAAGAAATATTAAAATATTTTAATTACAGAACCGCCGAGAACTTTCCGCGATTTTTATAATTTATATATAGTTTTCTCAATGTGCCAAATTCAATAAACCAGAAGAAAAGAATAAAAGGAGGAGGTTATTTTTAACTCTGCAACAATTATTAGACAAAAGTTCTTATTAAAATAAATAAAAAGTTTTATGCTAATCAATTGTATAGTTTCTTTATATAATCCATTATCAAAAACAATAAATTTTTAGGCCTTTGAATGAGAAAAACCTCTTAAGATCAATCTTCGCATAAAGGATTGCATTGTATAATTGTATATTCTTTTTAACTGAACTGGTTACACTAACTTAGTTTCGAGTTTGTCTTTCTTCTTCCAATCATGTAGAAAGAGATCGATAAATTGTGAACTAGTGCAGCTAATTTGGCTAAAAAGAATAGGCCTACAATCATGGTAGAAAATACAAGGGTATGCTCGTCTGGTGGTAGACCACTGTGCAGACATCAAGCATATACCCACACATGACGTCACATTCGGAACTGGACAGACAGAGAGGACAAAATATCACGTGGTATCACTCGTATACCTTTTTCTCTCGCATATTTCTTGCCACTGTTGGACACACTTGCGGTCTACAGAGAATAAAGGCATTCCACTTCCATGTTGTACTATATACTCAAAGGTTATGTACCAAAATTCATTTTCAGTGTTAAAAATCTATAATGCACGTAACGTAAACTATAGATTTTTAATACTGGCAGTGAATTTTAGAATATAGCTGAGCATGCTTGAAATAATACGTTTAAATTTATCACGTAACGATGACGTATTCTTTATAGTGACAATTTGATTGGCCGCTCGGCATCAACATGCGCAAGAACTTTTGTATTTCTACCATGCCTACAGTTAAATCTATTTTTTTTACACGGAAATGATTTATGATAAGCAATTGTTTTTTTCACCGAAATGGAGTTAAAATTATGGTAATGTGACATATATGTGCGAATACGTTAAGTAAAATTTCTAAATTTACAAGTAAAAAAATGCCACTAAAAAAGGAGCGCAGAAGAGGCAAGACTGCTGAAAGTGAAAAGAAAGCGTTAGAGACAAGGGGCACTGTAACATGTCACCCTATCAGTATGCATTCATTAAATCTAATTTAAATAAAGATTGTGTATATATGGAGATAAAGATAAACGTAAATTTTATAATATTTCAATAAAACAGTAAGTCTTATCATAGAAAATTCAAAATACTTATGATGAAAAGTCTTATGATAAAAAATATGTGCATATTAATATATTAAACAATTAATAGTATTCGTCATAGCCTTAATTGCTTCTTGGCGTATTCAAAAATCATTCTATAAAGAATTTATAATCATCAATCTATTCTGCAGCTCCAGGACCTAAATATCAAATTAAAACACTTGTCGGCTATAAGGATCATTGTATTTCAAGATATCGAAATCCAGCATTTACATTCGGTGGTCGTCCTGTCGTCTTCGAAGTGACAGAAAGTCCAGGACCAAAATATATAATCGAGGAACGTAGACCTAAGGGATTTACTTTTGGATATAGAGTAAAGCGTCGTGGTAAAAAGATTTTCTTGTTGAAGCCAGATCATCCCCCTATAGCACGAAATTATTATTATCATAACATTAGAAGAATATTATTTTGTAGGATTAAAATATTTTATAAAATATTTTTGATAGCAACAATATTTCGCTACTTATATTCTTTATGATATTAACAACAATATTCGCTACTTATATCTATTCTTAAAATTTTATAATATTTTATAATATTATAAAATATTATAAAATATCATAAAATCTATTTCATAACATTCTTGAAAAGAATTTCTTCTAAAATATTTAGAAAAAAATATTATAGACATTTCTGAAACAATATTCAAAGATTATTGTAGAAAGTTGTCTATTATCATATTATGTGATACTAATCTTTAGACTTCAAAAATTCGAAAAACATTGTAAAGATATTCAAAATCTTTAAGACATAAAAAATTATATTTAATATACAAAAAAATCAATACACAAAACTTATAAAATTTAAACAAATATACATTATTTGATAAATAAAAACATTACTTTAAAATAAAAATGTTACTCTATTTTCTACATTTTTGCGACATAAAAAATTATAATTAATATAAAAATCAATACTTAAAACTTGAACAAATACATAAAATTTAAACAAATATATATTATTTAATAAATATAAAAACACTCTAAAATAAAAATGTTACTATATTTATTATAATGTAACTATATTTTCTAGTTGTTTTAGTATTTTTAATTATAATTAATTCATATTTTATTTTATTTTAATCTTAATTATAATAATATTTAATTATAATTAATTCAAATTATACTTATTGATTTTGTTAGGTAATTTTAATAATTTTATGTATAATTAATAACCTAATTTATTAATTTGCAGAATATATATAATAGATAAATATATAATGTTTTTGGAATATTATAATATATGCGATGGATTTATGTAGTAATATCTTGCAATATATCTACAAGATAAATATTATAATACTATAATATTTTTACAAATTCTTGTAATATTTTCCAAATAATACGCAGTGTCACAGTAATGTCAAATTGAAGTAAAATTTAATGAATTTTTTTCATCAAGTCTTGATCAAGATGACATCCCGATTTTATTGTGATAATCGAGTGTTTTACTTGAATTGTAAATGTATCGCACCATTAAAGTTCTTGCTATCTTTTAGCAATATTTCGTGCTGTAGGAATTGTTATTTATTATTTGCATATTCTTATTCTCTTTTGTACTTGACAGATATCGTATTCGGTCCTGGTCCGAAGTATATGTTGCCAGATGTCCCTCGCGGTCCTTTCTTTTCGATCAAATGGAGAACTAAATTGAAGAAAACTAGTGAAACGCCAGGACCTTATTACATCAAGCCTATCGCTAAGGCGCCAGCGTTTTCCATGTACATTTAAATTATTTTGTGATTTTTGCTTGTTCGTTCTAAAGTGATTATATATGATATTATATATGATATTTGTAGGGGACTGCGCACAGTTTCGGAGAAACCTGTAATTAGTGCAGGTCCTTACAGCTCGTACAACTTGGATGCAGTAAAACCAAGAGCACCAATGTATACTATCGTTACTCGGCGTGCATTACATTTGATTTCCGAAGGCCCAGGTCCGATATACGCCATCCCACAACCCAAACCGACTCCCGCCTTTTCGTTCGGTGTAAAACACAGCGAATGTGCACCACCTTATATAACTAAATGCGATGAACAGTGTTAATAAAGTGCTGATAAAGAAAGAACTTGTTTGTACCGAGTTATTAGATTCATCACGTCCATTTTGAATTAATAGATTAATATTAATCGTTAACAAATTGAACTAAATTCTTTTATATGTATTCATAGTTACTCGCTATTGATATGAATTTTTTATTTTAATAATGGATTCAATATTAAATTAGGTGAATCCAATTGTCCTTTGCAAAAAGCACGAGTTAATTCTCTTCGGTGGAGTAACTGATCAACTTCCAGTACTCTTATAAGTTCCACTGCAATTGTTATTATTTTAACAGTGCTTTAATTTTTTTGAATTTTTTCTGTGATTTGTGCCGCAAATTATCTTGCTGGAACAGAATAGAAAATTCATCCCTGGCGGAAAAATTTCTACAAATTTAAAAAAAAAATTAAAATATTCTACGAAAAACTACAGAAAATAACTGAGAAAATCTATGGAATTTTACACGATTTTAAAAATACTACAAAAATCTACATAAA
>NW_012028701.1:0-997 GCF_000956235.1 Wasmannia auropunctata | reverse complement strand
ATTTGTTTTAAATACAATAAATTTTATTAACTAGCATCATATACTAGAGAATTAAAAAGAATATACATAACAAAATTGTGATTAAAAATTATATATTTGGAAACTTATTTACGATATTCCTAAAGCGGTTACCCATCCAAACTATATGAACCTTGTGGAATGTGCTTAACCTTGTGATCGTCCGAGAACTGATGCTTCGATGATCTGTAAATATTAATTGTTGATAAGAGAGTACACCAATGGTATATATTGTTTTAATAAATGTCAAAAAGGTGGAATATGTGTTAGTTAAGGTATATTTTGTTTATAAATATAAAGTTTGCATATAAAATATAAACAAATATGAAGTTACAATTTTTACTAACAAGGAAAGAGACCTAAGTGTCCCCCTCCGATTTTGATGAGCATTTAATGTGTTATTCTCTGGACAAAACCAAGAATTAAGATACCACATATTCGTGCTCCTACGCACTTAAGGAATGAAACAACTCTTGGAAAAAAATCGGTTTTTTTATTTCAATGAGATTATAAAAGATAGAAAAAAATGTTTGAACCAAAATTGAATGGCTTTAAAAGTACTTCATAATTATAATTTAAAATAATTTTGTTGTTTACCCCCACCATTCTCTATACGCACACCATCCGTACTCTACTACGCTCAATTCTTCACGCAGCACGTTCTGCTCGCATTTTTGCATTTAAAGGGACAATGATTAAAGCAAATCTATTTCCGCAATATTCTGCGTACGTATAATTATGAATCGTTTTTATCGCGCATGGCTAGACAACGCATGGCCATGAAATTCAAACTTTGCTTTATAAGCGTTGTCTAGCCGTGCGCGATAAAAACAATTCATAATTACCCAAGGAGAACAGAAAGATCAAAATGACATCAAAATGATATCAAAATAAGATCAAATTTTAGTTTGTCAAAATGATGTCGAATTGCAAAAATTTTTGATGTATTCTTGACCATTCCAATTTAATTGCTAAAATA
>NW_012028700.1:10496-19622 GCF_000956235.1 Wasmannia auropunctata | reverse complement strand
ATATATATATATATATATATATATATGTGTGTATATATATATATATATATAACAAAATTATGCATAAAAATAACGTCAGAATTTGTTGCTAATTTGTTGCTCACAAAATATGTTAGTCTTGATTTAATTACTCGCAAAATAATTATAAATAACAGCAGAAAACCTACATAGTCTGCCCTGTCCATTATAAGTTCCGTTGCCCAATCTTCAAAGAATTAGTTACTCGCATGAATTCGATTTTAGAATAATTCACAAGCATTATACTATTAAAATAAGTCGATTTTCGATTTTGTTGCTAACTGTAACATGTAGAAATTAAATAGTTTATCCCGGCCGACCGCGCCGCGCGCTTTAAGTTCCCTTGTCCCATCCTCTAACGTGTTAAAATTAAATAGTTTATCCGGGCCAACCGCGCCGCATGTTCTAAGTTCTTTTGCCCCATCTTTCCAGATTTTGTTGCTCGCATGAATTCGTTATAAAAATAATCTACAAGCACCGTATTATCGAAATAAGTTGATTTTCGATTTTGTTGCTAACCATAACATGTAAAAATTGAATAGTTTATCCGGGCCAACCGCGCCTCGCGCTCGTAAGTTCCCTTGCCCAATCCTCCCAGAATTTGTTGCTTGCATAAATTTGGTATACAAATAATCTGCAAGTATCGTACTATTGAAATATAACAATTTCCGATTTTGTTGCTAACTTTAATAAGTTGAAAATAAATAATTTATCCCGGCCGACCGCGTCTCGCGCTCTAAGTTCCGTTGCCCGATTCTCTCAGAATTTGTTGCTTGTATGAGTTTAGTATAAAAATAATCTGCAAGTATCGTACTATTGAAATATAAAAATTTTCGATTAAACATGTTAAAATGAGCAACATTCTGGATCGAGCAAGGAAACTTGTGCAAGCAACAAATTCTGAGAGGATCGGGCAACAGAACTTAGAGCGCGAGGTATGGTCGGTTGGGATAAATTATTTATTTTTGATTTATTAGAGTTAGCAACAAAATCGGAAATTGTTATATTTCAATAGTATGATACTTGCAGATTATTTATATATCAAATTTATGCGAGCAACAAATTCTGGGAGGATTGGGCAAGGGAAAGAGTGCGAGGCGCGGTTGGCCCGGATAAACTATTTAATTTTTACATGTTATAGTTAGCAACAAAATCGAAAATCGACTTATTTTGATAGTACGATGCTTGCAGATTATTTTTATAACGAATTCATACGAGCAACAAATTCTAGGAGGACTGGGCAAGGAAACTTATAGAGCGCAAGGCGCGGTTGGCCCGGATAAACTATTTAATTTTAACACGTTACAGTTAGCAATAAAATCGGAAATTGTTATATTTCAATAGTACGATGCTTGCAGATTATTTTTATACCGAATTCATGTGAGCAATAAATTTTGGAAGAATCAGGCAAGGGAACTTAGAGCGCGCGATACGGTCGGCGGGAGTAAACTATTGAATTGTTACATGTTACAGTTAGCAACAAAATCGAAAATTGACTTATTTTAATAGTATGATGCTTGTGGATTATTATAAGATCGAATTCATGCGAGCAACTAATTCTATGAAGATTGGGCAACAGAACTTATAATGGGCAGGGCATACTATGTAGGTTCTTTGCTGTTATTTATATTTATTTTGCGAGTAATTAAATCAAGACTAACATATTTTGTGAGCAACAAATTCTAACGTTATTTTTATATATAATTTTGTTGTTATATTGTTCTGCTAACTTAATCTTCTTTTAGCAGAACATTATTTAAAAAAAATTAATAGAACAAATTATTTTCTTTGGCAACTTTTTAGCAACAAATAAGCAACAAATAATTTGACTAGTTAGAATTGATTCTGCTCATTTTGTTCTGCTAACATATAAGACATATGGGGTGTTTAAAGTGTTATAAGCTATATAATTACATTTTTTTGACAAACAATTATGTATCTTTTTTACACCAATTGATTAATTTTATTATTCTATGCATATTTAGGTACGGTTAGAAAATAGAAGAATAATTTATTCAGCTTAGAAGAAAGGACTTGATTTATAGATTAGATAATTACACATATTCATGCATATCTTGTAAATAATAATAATTTTAAAAAATTAGCATCTAAAATAACGATCTTATTACACACATTTTCTTTCGTTATTCTATTGTTTATCTATTATAGCCTGTTGTTCCTATTATTCTAATTTCGCTTACCTTAATATCACATTAAAATTACATTTAAGGTATAGTTATAAAAAGCTGAAAATATAAAAATGATATGATTGTTTTTTGTACATAATGAGATTTCTTTAGTTATTTTGACTATAAAAGTATTAAACAGAGATATTAAAAAATCAATAGTTTACGAAATATTTTATATTTTATTTTGGCATATTTTGGTATTAATTAAAAAATATCTTAAAATATAGTAAAATATTTAATAGTATTCTATTGAATAGTTTACAAGATATTTTTTATTTAATATCAAAATATGCCAAAATAAAATATAAAATATTTTGTAAACTATTGATTTTTTAATATCTCTGTTTAATACTTTTATATGCAAAATAACTAGAGAAATCTCATTATATAACAAAAAATTATAATGTTAAAAAAAATGATAGTGACCTTCATGTAACTTGAAAAATCGATTTTTCCGAAAATTAATTTTATCATTATTTGTCTTCTCTTCAAACCATATATTTGTTTGCAACATTTTTGCTGCGACGCATACTTTTAGAGATAATATCTTATAACACTTTAAATATTTCATTCTGTGTATATCACAAATATGAAGAGTTTAATAAATACTTATGTATGATATATTTTTAGCTGTTACTCAGTGAAGGAAATATCGAAGCATTGCCTGATAAAGGGCGGAGAGTACAGGAATGTTTACGTCAGCATGAAGAAGAAATCAAGATGTTAACACGCGAATTGGAAAATACTTCTTTAATGTCACGTTGTAGTAGTAGTAGTAGTAGTTCTAGTAGTCAAAAAACCGGAGCACATTTGATGAAGGAAGAATCAGAGTCTTTCGAAGATGAGCCAGACTCGGATTATTCGGATAATGCATATTTGGATATGGACTCTATGCCAATGAGACCAACCATGTTTCCCGAATTAAAACTGGGCAAACAAGCACAAGCCACAAGGGATAAAGAACTTGCTTTAACAGTTGAACGATTACAAGATTTACACGGATCGCTCGTAGCTCGTCCATCAGAGAATGAAAAAGCAGAAGATCCAAGAGGATTAAAGGTACAATTAATGCCACATCAACAGCATGCTCTCGCATGGCTTTTGTGGAGGGAGCAACAAAGACCATCCGGTGGTGTTTTAGGTAAATATATTTAAGATATAACAATCTATAATATATTAATATATTAATATTAATTAATATTCAATTTTGTATTATTGAAAACATATTTTCTTATAGCCGACGATATGGGCTTAGGTAAAACACTGACAATGATAGCTTTGATTATGACTACTTTGGCTAAAAAAGATCTTGATGAAAGTGATGATTATCTTGAGAGGAAAGATGACGATGATGATGCCGAATGGATTAACAAGAGTAAACCTTCATGTAAGTTTTACAGAACTTCATAAATATTTGTATGTATAGAAACAAATTCCTGTGTTTTTTAAATACAGATTTTGTTTCTAAAATATTTGCTTTCTTTTTTAAGTCAATTAAAAATTGTTATATCTATTATTAAGGGTCCATTCTACCTTGTGGCCCGAAAAAGAAGGCAATCTTTGGTAATTTTTTCGCGAAAAGTAATCAAGATCACTTTATTGTTTTTACATCTTATTTGTTATACATTTCTCTTTAATTTGTCATTTTTTGAAATCAATTTGTTGACTGTAAGTCTATGCAAAGTTTCGATGAAGAAGCCTTTCCGACTTGAACATGGTGCCATGGTGGAAGTACTGCAGGTTGCACCAGTCATCTAAAACAGTTAAACCAACGATTTTCCTGTTCAAAAAGAATGTATAGAATAGATTACGATAATTGATCTTGCATGAAAATTAACAAAATGGCGGCCATTTGAAAAAAAAGTTCGATTTTTGGCCTTAAATTTTGCTCTTTTTTTTTGCGATAAAAAAAAGTATTATTGATATTGATACAATCGTAGTCTATTCTATAGAGACATTCTTTTTGAACAGGAAAATCGTAGATTTAACTGTTTCAGATGACTGATACGACCTATAGTGCTTCCCCCATGGCGCCATGTTCAAGCCGGAAAAGCTTCTTTACCGAAACATTGCATGGACTTACAGTCAACAAATTGATTTTAAAACATTATAAATTAAAGAGAAATGTACAAATAAAATGTAAAAACAATGAAATGTGATCTTAATCACATTTTTCTCTTTTTCAAGCCACAAGGTAGAATGGACCCTTAATTATAATAATTTGACCTAGATCAGGGTTGTCATAAAACTGGAAATCAGGGAAAAATCAGGGAATTTTACAAATTTTCTGGAAAATTAAAGTTCTTAGCTTTAAAGAAGTTTAATATGCGTATATTACACACTTATACAGTTTTGTTAGCTAATGTAAACTTTTTTAAATAGAGGTTTAAAATGCTTCACCAAGAGCATTAGAATTTTCAACTTGTCTACTTTTTGTTAGAATTTTAAATTTATTTAAAACTTTTTTTTAACTTGTAAGTATCTTGTGTCACTTGTGAAAAAATTAATAAAATTAAATTAACTTCATATTTTTGTAATTCTTGTTTCGAGTTTGTAAATCTTTGTATAATAGCAGTCGAAGATTCCAATAAGCAGGATTTAGTTTTTATCAAAAAGAATCTATATTTTTACATGTTTCTTGTATTGTAAGCAGAGGAAAAGAAATGTATGCATATATATAAAAAAAGATAAAAGAATACCAACAACTTAACAATTAAGTGCAAGCAATGTCAACAACAGTAGTAGTAATTTATATTGCTATGTTAAATTGCTCTTAACAAAATGTTTAACGATTTCCAAATAGTTTTCAAATTAAATGAACATAAAAAAATTTTTAATATTATTGAAAGTCAGGGAAAATCCTGAAATTTTGTCTGAAAGTCAGGGAAGTCATGGAATTTTAGAATAAAGAATTTGTGGCAACTCTGTAGATGTATTTAATATAATAAATTTATTGAAATAATTATGTTAAATATATTACGACTACAGATCCCAAAGGTGGTACTTTGGTGGTATGTCCCGCGTCTTTATTGTCGCAGTGGGAAAATGAAGTGCTGAACAGATGCAAACGCGGTCTTCTGTCTGTAGTAGTACATCACGGCAGCAATCGACAGAGTGTTCCCAAAAAATTGGCAAAAAACGACATAGTCATCACGACGTACAATATATTATCTCGAGAACATAAAACAAATTCTACATTATATAAGGTATACATTAAAGATTGTAGATTTGATCAATGAGTAAACTAGAATCTTAATTTTATTAATATTTCTAATATCTTTGCAGATCAATTGGAAAAGAGTAATTCTCGATGAAGCTCATATAGTAAGAAACCACAAAAGTCAAGCGTCTGAAGCAGTTTGTGCGCTCTTAGCAAGCAAACGATGGGCTCTTACTGGCACGCCTATACAAAATAAGGAACTGGACTTATACTCCATTCTGAAGTTTCTTAAATGTTCGCCATTTGATGATCTTCGCGTTTGGAAACGATGGGTAGACAATAAGAACGCTGCGGGTCATCAAAGATTGGCTACGGTCATGAAGACGATAATGTTGCGAAGAACTAAACAAGAATTAATGGCAAAAGGCGAAATGGAAAGTTTACCCGATAAGTTTATTGAGGAGGTGAAAGTGGAACTCGACCGTCAAGAAAAATTGGTATACGAAAAAATTTTAGTTTATTCCCGTACTTTGTTTGCACAATTTTTAGCTCAACGCGCAGAGAAACAACACATGTTTGATTTGTACGGTGGGAAGTATGATAAGCCTGCCTTTCTCTCAAATCCATGTAAGAAATATTTGATTAAAATGATATACTGTATCTTACGTATTTCTAAATGTATCAATATTTATTTTAATTCAACAATTCTCTTTTTTTTTTTTTAAGACAAAAAGACTCAGTTTAACAAAGCACAAAATAAATTACTGTCATTGCACGCCGACGTTAAAACACATGAGATTTTGGTGCTCCTGTTACGATTACGTCAAGTTTGTTGCCATCCAGCATTAATCCATGCAATGCTGGACCAGGAAGATGTGAAGCAAAGCGGTATAATGGAGATGGAAAACGTAGATGCTGATTTATTATCTCAATTGCATAACATATCGCTCAATGCAATTGAGAATGCCGACGAGGAAGAAGATATCGGTATTGATAAAAACGTAATTGGGAATTTACTCACCTCCGAGAATCCAGTGTTTGATGATGATCGCATTAGCTCTAAGGTAAATTGCAATTATATAATCCGAAAGGTTTTATTTTATGTGATTAATGCAATATATTGTGATTTAGATGAAGATGCTCCTTGATATGGTTAAAGAAATTTTACAAAAAGGAGATGATAAATTAATCATCGTTTCTCAATGGGCTAAGCTGCTGGACATCATTGCCTCACATCTGTCCTCAATAGACGGTGCTACATTTAAGCTATTTACAGGAAGTGTCGCTATCAAAGATCGACAGGTATGAATTGTGGATATCAATATTTTGTAATTTTTATTGTACTCTAGATTAAAAAATTAATGCTTTTTTTTTACAGGGTATAATGGACTCTTTTAACAGTCAAAATTCCGGTCCGAGAATTTTGTTACTGTCACTTACAGCTGGCGGAGTGGGATTAAACTTGGTTGGCGGCAATCATTTGCTGTTATTTGACATCCATTGGAACCCACAATTAGAGACGCAGGCACAAGATAGGATTTACCGTTTTGGTCAAACAAAGGATGTTTATATTTACAAGTAAGTACACCATACTTTATTTCCATGCGCGTATGTTCTTCATAATGTTCATTTTAATATCTACGTTTCAATTTCAGATTTATTTGCGTTGATACAATTGAAGAGCGTATTAAAGCATTGCAAGAACGTAAACTTGAAATAGCGACGAACGTGTTGAGCGGTGCCAAGAGCAACGCTGCTACAAAGCTTACTCTGAACGACCTCAAATCTCTATTTGGCTTCTAATTTATTTCGTCTTGTAAGAGAACAAAAGGATGATAGTTTTAAGTTGTAAAAAATGTTTTACTTAATGATAATTATATAGAATTTTAAGCATAAAAGTGTAAAGTATCTTCTACATTAAATACTATTTTTTAAATAGATTTAGTTTAACAATACATATCTCATTAAATTAATGAATAAAAAAAATACAAAGAGAATACAAAAGTTTGTTTTTTTAAGTATATTTTTACTTTATATGAATAGTAACGATTTAAAAAATGTCTGAAATAACATTAAAAATATCTAGCAAAACGAGTGTCCGAATTATTTTCAGGATACCTTATACAGAACACGTTTAAAATTGGAAAACATCATACGTCTTTATAACATGTAAATACTCCTTATATTTAGATTATTTGAATTGGTGGCAGATTGATGGCAAATGCCAAGCAGTTTTGCTATTGCAAACAATTCGTAAATATGCAACGTGTGTATCTTGCAGTAAACAGATCTGTCCTG
This sequence comes from Wasmannia auropunctata, assembly GCF_000956235.1. NCBI lineage: Eukaryota > Metazoa > Arthropoda > Insecta > Hymenoptera > Formicidae > Wasmannia > Wasmannia auropunctata. Next base: position 11,957 of record NW_012028700.1, on the reverse strand, counting down.
GAGTTGTCAATCTGTTGTCGTATGCTATTATCAGATCTGATCTGTTGTCATCAATTTGACTGCGAAATATGTTCCTCAGACTTGGTGCACACTGGAAATCAACTAATAACATATAGTAGACCTTGGCTTTAGCATTATCATTCTCTGGCAATTTGTTTTCCATTTGGCAACATCGTGCACAAAATTTTTGCTGGATCGATATCTCAAACAGCTAAGTCTGTTAAAAACAGATTCTGTAAAAATCTGCTATAAATTTGGTCTGAAAGAGATTACAGATATGATACTGGATTGACACACAATATATACTTACAATGCTATAGGCAAAATGCTGATATACCCAGATGGCAATATTCCAGCAGATTTTTTGACAGATTGACAGCAGATCAATTCGGTTCGATTCTTATTGTAGATAGCAATCTGTGTCTGCATTAGGATCACATGCTAAATTAGCAAACTGACGACAGAAACCGAGCAAGATCTGTGCAGGCGGATACTATTGCGGTATAGCATGTCAACAGATTTTGTCACATTTCTGACAGCAGTTTGCCGACATTGACAGACATTATAGATTTTGAGTGTAATTTGTTGTCTTTCTATCTTCAGAAATTGGTAGCATGTTCTGCTCAAAATTTATCTTTGTAGGATATATACTTATTATTTGAATATGTGATATAGTAACCCAGATTTATCAAAAGCATATATTGTAAATGTGTGTTGCATATATATTATTAGTAGAAATGTAGCAACAGCCGAGCACAATCTACTGTTTCTGTGACATTGTTAGAAATATAGAAAACTAGTAGGTTCTGCATTATAATATCATATTAGCAAGACGTGCTTTATTTCTACTGTATTTCTATTCTTACGTTATGGTTGGTAAATTGTAATGGCAGATACCACCGACGAGATACTCTTAAAAATCGCCCTGGACAAATTTTCATGCCAGCAAATGGGCCCGGTGGGCCTGGAGATAATTGCAAAGTGTTGATGTTATCGTCTTTTGACATAAATTTGCGATTTATTTAAATAATTATTAAGATCATGATTTTTATTATGTAAATGCTTTATAAATAAGTATGAATACTTATAATGCTATAATATATATATTGCCGCAAAATTACATTTTTTTCCAACTTTTACCATCTCTTTGGAATTTGGATAATCAAACGCAGATGGTAACTATAAAAATGCAGTTTTAAATAAAATTAACTATTAGATTCGACTTAGATAATTGCAGATGGAGGTGCATTTCTATTAAATGTAGAGTCCCTAATTAAATGAAATTAACTATAGTCAGGAAATTAACTGAGTACTAGCGTTTTCGATTTGTTGACTCGATCTGACTAGAGTCCTAGATTATCAGAGAAGCGCGACCGGTATTACGAGTCCTGATTGGACACGCAAACGGCCAATCATAAGATTGATTTATCGATATTAAAAATGGCTGCCGAATAAATCAAA
>NW_012028700.1:0-7362 GCF_000956235.1 Wasmannia auropunctata | reverse complement strand
TGGCGTCGAATGGCCAATCATAAGATTAATTTATTCGGCAGCCATTTATAATAGCGATAAATCAATCTTATGATTGGCCATTTGCGAGTCCAATCAGGACTCGTAACACCGGTCGCGTTTCTCTGATAATCTAGGACTCTAGGTTACTCGACATTTTAGAGATAAAATAATCTTTTTTGGATGAAATCCAGGATTGCGTGGCAAATTACGTAATAAAATGGAATGTTTTGATTGGTCAATTTGGATAACGTGACGCGTGACGCGCTCAGTGGGAACGCATCCTTGGGGCACCTGCACACTGGACGCGGAAATGATTGCCGCGCGGTGAACGCGCAATCTGACAGCTCCTAAAGAAAGATGACATGTCTATTGGCTTTCACGTTGCATTTTGCCGCGCGGCAAGCATTTCCGCGTCCAGTGTGCAGGAGCCTTTACTGATTAGTGCTTTATCATTGTGCATGCGTGAAAAATCGGCTCAACCCACTAGATATCCTCTTCCTAGTTCCTTTCGTGGGGCTTTCCATCTTCCGACAATCCGACCTTTCCGTCTCAAAATTTCTAAAGAAGCAGACGGAGCAGACCGAGCAGACGGAGGCGACGGAGCTCACGGAACAGTTCAGTTGAGTCAGTACTCAATTTGTTTTTGGCAAACGTAAAATAAAGGTACTTGAAATAAAATTTTGAAAGAGGAAAGAAATTTTTGAATAATTATATTCAATGTATCGTTAATCGCATAGACGAGAAATCGTCAGAAAGTTCATCGTGATGATATATTGCTGCAACAAACGCATTACGTCAAATACTGTATTCCTAAGAAACGATTCTTAATAGTTACAATTGTGATAACAGCTTCATTAGGATAGTATAAGGTGCAATACGCTGTCTTAACACATTATTCATTTAAATAAAAGAAATAGAAAAGGAAGTCAAAATGATAACAGATTTGTCGATTGTGCCACTTATCGCAACCACTGTTGCAAGTAGACAAGTTATTGCAACTATGCTGAACCCCATGAAAGTTTTACCAAGTGACATTGGTTTGCCAAGGTATGCATTTGTTCACAATTTTTTAAATGAATATAAACATGCATTTTATTATTAAAAAGTATCGTGGTAACAAAGTTATAAACAAATTACAAGGGACTGGAGAGGTTTGGCACATCTATTAGAGTTTAGCTCAGAAGACGTGTCACTTCTAGTGTCACATTCTGATCCAACAATGCAAATGTTGACAATGTTGGAGAAAAATCAAAAAGACGTTACAATAAAAAATTTTCAAGCAATGATGGAACAAATGGACAGATGGGACATTATTGATGACACTGAAGCTTTATTTCGTATGTATTACTAATAAATAAAAGAAATAACTTTTATATTTTTTGATATTTATATTTTAATAAAAAAATGTACAATAGTATAAGTACATAAATCTTCCATAACTATATAATTATCAGCTGAAAATTTATCGATATAGAAACTGATGCTGAAAAATATTTGGAGGGTCAGCAAAGAGCTCAAATATCAGCAGAACCAATAGACAAATGTGCCGATCAAGAAATACTTACATCAGGTTAGATTAATTATAAATAATTAGGTTTGTTATAAATGATTTATAATGACTAATATTTTAGTTTAGATTATTTCATGTATGTTTAATTATATAAAATGACATAAGTGTTTGTATGTTTCTCATAGATGATATTCACAGATTAAAGCAAGGTTTAGAAACACAATATTACGATGCATTCCTTCTGTATGCGGATGAGGATGTCGACTTTGCGAATGAGATGGTGGAAAAGCTTGAGACACAATTCAAGCTGAAGGTATTGCAAATAAATGAAACTTACATAATAATATATAATTTTTTTTACACATAAGGTAATATTAAACTGTATTATTACTTTCAGTTGTGTTTGAAAGATCGAGATTTGGTCGCTGGTAAATTCGAACATGAAGCAGTAATGAAGTTAATATCTGAACGTTGTAATAGATTACTTATTATAGTATCACCAAGTTTTTTGAAAAGCTCGGCAAACAAATTTTTCTTAAATTATACACAAGCCTTAAGTATTGGTATGTGTTCACATTATATTTCTTTTAAAATCCAACTGAAAATATTTTAAGTATTGTATTTGAATTTCTAAGAAATCATTTTTGTTTTCTTAAGAAAAACAACAGAGAAAAATTATACCGTGTATATACAAAAGCTGCGAATTGCCAATTCAACTGAGATATATATGTAATTTGGATTATAATCGGAAAGGATTATATGACTTTTGGGGTAAATTACGTGATTCTATACAAACTCCGAATTCTATTGCTACAAGGTAACATAATTCTTAGTCAATTTGATTTATATATAATAAATTATGTTAAGAACACAAATGATATAATTATTAATTTCACAGCAGTTTGATTCAAATAGAAAACAATATAACACAAGAGACAACAGAAGTAAAGAAAATTTTGTCTGACAAGTACAATGATATACCTCACATTACTCAAGAAATAAATGAAGAGTTAAAATACCCACAACAGAAGAGTAAAAATTGCAAAAGTGAAAGTATTGCAGAAACAAGTGATATAAAAAATTTAAATATTAGTAATAAAAAGAATAAGACATGGGAAAAAATCACTTCAAATTGGAAGTTGAAGCAAACTAAGCAAAGTGATGAGTTAACTACAGAGACAATTGTTCAGAATTTGCCATCAGTAGATAATTTAGACAGTTTAGATTTATCAAATACTCATGTAAATAGGACCAAGAAGAAAAATTTATTTGGCAAGTTTAAGAAGAAAAAAATTGCTATAAAAACTTGACAATCTTTGTTTATATAAAGGATTGTATATAATAACATAAAATTCTTCTTTTTAATATTTCTATGTACAGAATGAGGAAATATACATTTATACGTTTATAATGCGATAAAAATTTAGAAAGGTACATATTCAAAGTTTTACACGACAGTCGTACATATTTTCAGAAGATTGTAAAATTCAGAACAGTTTGTTACTAATAAACAATATAAATGTATTATATATATATATTTTTTTTGAGATTATTGAGCCAAACATGATATGTTACTATTAACTGAAAAAAATTTTTTTATATCTACATAAGAAATACCAGAAATTATATATGTAAGTTATATAACATAAAAATTTATATACACTGTATGTATATAGTGTGTGTACGTGTGGGGAGGGAGAATGCGCATGTGTGTACACATTAATTAATATATATATATTTTTTTAGATACATATATAAGAAATATAAAAATTGAAATATACATTTCATTATCAAAGTATATATTTATTTTTCGTTTTTATCGTTAGTATGATATCGACTAGATTTAAAGTATATATGTTTGAGTCAGATCCAATAGCCCATAGCATACTGATTTAATATAAAGTTCTAGACATCAGATCCGATATGAGTTATCAGGACATGAATTCTTCGGGAACGGCATTCTCTCTATAATGTCCTTTTTTAAATCCTTTCTTAATTAGTATAATGTAATAAATTTAGCTTAATTCGCGGAAATTATCATATCAAATATAAATTCAATATATATAGCAAAAGGAATAATTATTAAGATATCGACCATCAAGGGGCGTTCAGCAGATAGGTCAGTGAATGTTTAGTAATTCTTTGTTATGATTGGTTTCACTCAGATTTAATGAAAAGTTGAAGGCAAAAACCAATTATATTTAAAAATCACTGAGTGGTCACTGATCTGGGCATTGATCATGTAACTTTTTCTCTAGGGCGAAAAGTGAAAGCACCGATGATACACTATTAAAGATATCTTTATTAGTATCTTGTCGGTGTTTTCATTTTTCATGTTTTCGCCCTAGAGAAAAAGTTAGATGATCGACCTTGCTTTATCTATTGAACGCGTCCATTCTTATCAAATATCTATTTTTACAATTAAAATCTGATTTACTTTTTAAATAATTTTTTACGGTCATGTTTGATACGTAGATATATACGATTGGATACAACCTTTTCCATATACAACGCAGTTTAGGTATATTCACTTAATGCCCGGAACGCTCTTGGAGTAATTTTATTCTTGTTTATTAAATGTTAAACAAAAGACAAATAATGTTGTAAATGTTGCGAGTTTAAAACGAAATTATTTCAAAAGGTAATTGTATTGCAATAAATTAATATACAAATATAATATTAAAAATATTCGCTATTTATTAAACAATAAGCTGCATTACATCAGAACATAAATATAATTTTAGAATATAAATATAATATTTTTTATGAATGAATTTTTTTATAAGTATTACTTTGAATAATCTAATGCATATCTAATAATTCTTTGCTTGTAAAAGCTGCAGAACCGAAGATGGATTTACCAACGTCGTATGTCGCTACTGAATATAAAACAATTGATGGCACTTCAAGGTAATATTTATTATTCTAAGCGAGAACTAAAATATAAATGTTATTAAAATCGAGATAAAAAATAGATGAATAATTTAAAATAATAATTATCAATCATTGAACGAAATTTTATATACTGTTATTTGCGTAACTATACATTTACAGGAAATATTTTACTATAAAACAACGCTGCGTAGGAAACGTACGATGGTATGCATGTTTGTTCTGTCCGAAAGAACAAAAAGTCATCGGATTTGATATATTATTTGCGCATACATACCCAAGAGAAATCCTTCAAGGTAATTAAATTTTTATTTTGTTTTTTTTTGTTCGAAAATATTAGGTCACGATGTATCACACTGATTTTTCTGCATCTTTCGGTGTATGTATTGCGTGCATTCTTTTACGTTATCGAAGATCATCTACTCTCGTCGAAGATCATGGAAGTGTCGTTTCAACTGTAAATGGCGCCAGATTTTACGCTTTTTTCAACTAGTTTCAAAATATCAATGCGGAAAAAGAAAAATCCTTTATACTGCCGAACAACGCAATGCTATTGATAGTGAATCGAAGAAATAATCAGAGATTTGATATTGTCAATTACTTATTAAGCGTTGACTTATAAAATAGATAAAGAACGTAGAATATTGCATATACCATACAAGAATTAAAAGAATTAATATTAGAGTATTTTGTTTGTCCAAGAACTTCAAAGAAAATTGACCGGATAAAAATGTAAATAAAAGTGTTTTGTAGTTATAAGAAAAAATGAGGTACTATTAAGATGTAAGTATAGAATTATTTTTTCAACTGTAGATTTTACAATTATTACAGCTCAGTTGAAACTTACGAGTAATAAAACAAGAATTTTCATTCGATAAAATATAATTTACTCCCAATGCATCGCAAGCAAATGTGTTTGAATTGAAGAGCACGTTGCATTGCGTTATTATTTCTGTTAATTTATACCAATTGAATTTAATTATTATAGTTTAATTGTAGTTCTCAATTGTTAGACGAGAGCGATAACATCCCTACATCCCTAATTTTATCTATTTGCGGAATAGACGACTAATCATTAATTTTATCAGTATTATTTATAACAGATTCCCAAGATGCCAATTGCGAACGCTGTCGATGGTTGCGCGCATAAGTCAACTTCCAACGAGGTACTAGGATTAGTTTCCGAGGATTGGCAGTAGATTCCTAACAAATGTGACGATTTTAACGTTTGTAACTTAAGCTTAAACTTAATATTTTTTAAATGAATTATTAATTCAGAGACATTAGATATATGATATTATAATTATAAATTTTCCAAACCTTTTTGACTAAACTTTGCGTTATAGAGGCTGCAGGTATGCGGTCGAATGTCCTCGTGTTGCCATGAATGGAATTCCATGAATGGAATTCTTTTGCGTGAATGCCCGATTGTAGAGCACAGTGCACTGCAACAAGAAAAAACGTACTTGTGAAACTATCGTTCATAATATTATCATCGACAAATTCGTAAACAAAGCGTTTACCTTAAAAGACTTTTCTTCAGTATGTATATATATGTATGTACATACTCTGATCTAGTGCTTTCAAGGAGACACTCTTATAGCGTATATTTGTATCATTCTGTCTTTATCGTTCATTAGGTATAAAACAAAAATAGAATGACACAAATAGCACTAAATAATGTCTCTTTGAATACAACCTCTGACTGCACATTTCGATGCACATGTGATGATACCAAAAGTGGGAGGTGGAACACGTGCAGATGAAAAGGAGCGCGAAATTTAGACAGCCTATGGTGAACAACATGTCGAAATGGCACTGTGCACTTGCGCTGCATTGGGAGTAAATATTTATACTTTGTCCATTTTATGAGTTAATGCTGGAAATGATTTTTTTTCATTTTTTTCTTTGTTTTCCTCGTATCGTCTATCACGTATGACCCTTTATTTATCTCTTGAACTCTTATATACGTGCGAGTTTTTACTAAATATTGTAGCACTTCATGAGGTATTTCGTTCACCTGTTCACTATTCTCCACGAGTGCCACAACCTTTTTTATCACAAAGCTGTCTTTTGAAAAGTAGTCACCATGGAAATGTACGAAATACTCTTCAACGACGTTAGCCGCTTTTAATAGCTGTATTGATGGATTGGTGAGGTAACCTTTGGAGAGACCTTGAATCCGTTCTGATATTGCATCTGCATCTTCAGTAGTCTCTAAAGATGGGTACTTTGCTTTGAATTTACGAGCAACAAATCCTGCGATGCAGTATTCCAATCCTGCTTCTTGAAAAAGATTCAAGCAGTCAGATGAACCCTTAAAACCATTTTTCACGATTTCAAATAGTTCGTCATCAAAGCCATCATGTGGGTCATCAAAGCAAGTGTCAATCGTTGATTCTTCGTCGCCATAATTACTGTCCTCCAGTAATTCCTCCGAAGAAAGATCGATGATGTTAAAAAATAATTCTCTGGTTAGAATTATGTCTTCGGCACGTTCTTCTGATGTACATTCGAGCTCTTCTTCCTCTTGCAAAAAGCTTTCATTTGATTTCGAATCATGTAGTGTCATTCCTTGAATTGGCATAGATGTAGGATTATTTGTTTTTGCCGCTGGAGTTGTCGTTAATTGTTCTTCAGCACCTTGATTTGTTATACCGTCAGTGGAAGAAGATATGTAAGTACTATCTACATACTCGTCGGTGTTTCTGTTCAAGGTAAACACAGCTTGCGTATTCTTACCAAGAATGTACCAGCGAATTTTGTATATAAAGTCGTACGGTGAGGAATGATTCTTGGATGAACCTTTTATGTACGCAAAAAAATTTTCCAGAATGTCCTGCTGAATTCTTCTCGTGATGATGTACTGGCACTCTTCTGGATATTTTTTTTGCAGGTAGTGGAACAATCCTCGTAAAGATCGGTTGCTTACGAGAATGCCTTTTTGGAAAGGCATTAAT
>NW_012028699.1:7844-18960 GCF_000956235.1 Wasmannia auropunctata | reverse complement strand
TGTTGAATTCGGATGTATTCATGTCTATATTACATTATTTTTTTATTTAAATAAATTGAAATACGAAATGAGCTTTTCATCATGTTGAATTTTGATGTATTAATGTCCGTATTAAATTATTTTTAGATTCAAATCGAGAAATCAGAAGCGCCAATTTGGAAATGTCGAAATAAATTCATTTCTATTTATTTCAATCCATTTTGTTTGCTGGGGAGGGTGAACTTCAGATTTGTAGAGATCTAACTGCTTTAAATTCGAGTTGCAGTGGTAAAACAATACATCTAAATCTCTGATAAATAATTCGAGTTAAGGTAGATTTTACTTCGATTCACAGAGATTTTCCGCTGCAGTGCAGTGCAGTAAAAGGGAATGAACAAAATTTTCGTCTTATGAATTAGGTTGTCGAGTGTTCGATTTATCGAGGTTCGACTGTACTTCTTAAGGAAAGCAAGAATTTGGAGAAGAAATTTGCTTTGCAATTGTGACCGATGCATTTATCGATGTTGAAACAAATAATGCAAGACAAAACGCTTCGACGATCACGGTTAAAGAATTTCGGCTCTCTTAATTCGATCTTTGCCTCAGGAAACGTATAGATGGAGAGAGAAGACGTATAATAGTTTGGCACACGCAAGCCGACGCGTCTGTACTACACGACAAACTGGTATTTCGCCAACCAGCAATGGTGCAAATCGATGCTCCAATAATTCAATGCTATTCGAGCTAACGGAATGTCCGTTGCCGTCCCCGACGGCCGACGGTCGCTATAGTGGAACATCGCGTAAGGATGCAGCTGATTTCAATTTGATTAATGGTTAATTATACGTGCGTCTAAATCATTTATTTGGAAAGAATTAGGAATTTTGAAAATAAACTCTTCCGAGGTCGTAGACGTATAGGAGATCAGACCTTGGAAAATCTTAATTATAAAATTCCAGTGCCTTTTCATTGCAGTTGTCGATTTACATAAACGAGGATCCCTTCCTCTCACCCCCCCCCCCTAAAAAAACGAATTTCTTGTACGCGCGTATAATACACAAAAAATTACTTTTCCCGCGCATGATCACACATACATATTCGTGATGGTATAAAGATTGGCTTCGCGAAGTGCGCACAATTTATTATTATTTTAATTAACTAAATTTTACAAAACTATAATTACTAAACTACCCTGTTTCATTATGTTATTAAAAATATAGATTTATTATTAAATTGTTATTATATTCATTTAAACTTAATAGTTCTACATTTTGATTTAATTACACACAGCTCCAGCAAAAAAAAACATTATAACGAGAGTAGTCATTTCCGGTAGTTTTTTGGACACTGAATCCAAATCCTTGTTGTAGAATTGTTCTATCACGTCACAATTTTGCAGATAAAATTGCAAAAATGGGCTATTTTCACCACGTATTATACCATATTACAATTTTGAAATGCGACGTGCCAGAGAAATGTTCTTGTAACAAAAATTAAGTATATTGTTAGGACTTTCAACCCTCAAAAGGAATTTTTGTATTTGTTACGGTTAACAAATTATTTATTGTTACACTAAGAAAAAAACTGTACAAACTAAATTTGTATAGTTGTTTGATTCAATAGTTTTTTAGTTGCTCAAAGGAAAGTATAGTTCATTCGGGTCAACCATCAAAATTTTTTAATCAAGAATTAACTAAACCAACTCAATTAAATTATTTAGTTCGAAATACTAGTAGTATTTATTTGTGTTTGCATGCTATTTAGTTATCCAAGTAATACGTTTGTTCAAATTCCAGGTATTAAATTGACTAAACGATGCTGATGGGGATAATAAATAGTGTGTATTTTTAATCAAACGGTTGAGTTAAATACGATAAATTTTTGTTGAAACAGAATAGTTTTGTTAAAAAATAATATTTTGTTTATAACAAATTATTTTATGTCATCGTAGTAAAGTAACTAACTTTAGTTGATCGTATCGGAGTAAATATTTTGATAAAATAAAACAAATTTTGCGTTTTTCAACAAATTTTTTTTCTCAGTGTAAACATTATTGGGTCTATTGCAGAAAAGCTGGCTGTGAATTAAATCATTGATAATTAATTTACCAAACAGCTTCCAATTTTTTTTATTTTGCGAGATCCGCATTTTCAATTTGAATTAAACTTACACAAAAAGTAAAACTTATCTGTAAACACGCGCGCGCACACATATTTTTAAACGTTTTTGTTTTAAGTTTTGACATCCGCTGTATTAAATCCGCCATGAAATTTATCAATTTTGACATTGGATTTGTATTCTGCGCGATTAAAAAAATATTTAAGTTGATATAAACAAAAAACATTGCATACTTAATTTTGATTGCACTTGAAATAAATTACATACTTAATTTTGATTGCAAGCTCACTTCTCTAGCACGTCATGCAGATTCTGCTCTATTTCTGCCGCCACTCTGCAACAGATATAATAATTAAATAATTAAATATATTATCTGCTTGATTCTGCCTTGTCATCTACTATTATTTGTAAGCAACTTTTTCTTGTAAAAAAAATACTATTGGATTAGTGAAAAAACTGATGGAAACGAATCGAAACAAATAGTATTATACAATATTAGACTTCTATGGTTTTCTAATAATTTCCAATAATTTTTTCGTAAGTTAATAGTAATTTCCCATCAGAGTTGTTATATATTTCTGAAAACATTTTGTCGAAAATATTATATGTCGATTTTGTATCATACATAATTTTTCTGTGGACAAAATTTGTAACAGACACTTTATAAAATTATTCTTAACGGGTTTTAGTTGTTCGGAAAATAGTAAATTCGTAAATTTTCATTAATTTTCTCATAGACATACAGATTTATACATTCGCTAAATTTGTAGGATACACACAGCTACTACGACTGATTATACAGAACAAAGGATTGAAAAGTTTTCTACATATTTCATTAATTTCATTAATGAAAATTTTCTATTTTCCGAACATTAATGAAATTAATGAAATATGAATTAATAATTTCATTAATTTGCTTGCAAGTATCAATGCTAAAAAAAAGAAATTTATTTGTTTCGCGAGAGATAATTCCTCGCTTTTGTCATAATCTAATTCAATGCAACTGTTGCTAACGAAGAAGACAATACACGTGCCGAAAACACACCATAAAAGATTATGTAATCTTATAATAGTGCATAAATACTGCGCAGTTGATTTTTGAAATTAATTGTTAACACGTGGAAGATGAGAGAGCAAGATAGTTACACGAGAAAAGAGCTATTTTTAAATTGTTATATTTCAAAAACGAAAAATATTTGACAGCTAAAAGTCAATACTTTTGCGCATCACATTATTAAAATTAAAAAAATATTTGTTGCCGATGTTATAACGTCATAAAAACTTTCAAAAGTGTCGTTTTTAGCTTTTTTGATGCAATTCTTCTCAAAATTGTGACATGATAGCTAAATTTGGATAACAGATTCATGTTCAGCAGGCAAAAATGTATTAGAAATAACTACTCACACTCGTATTGCAAAATAGTGTTGGACAGTGTTACTACATAGAATTAATAATGAATCATCAAAAATAAATATTACCCTGCAATACAACATGCAATACAAAAGAAACATTGCTATTTTAGTTATAAAATGATATCAAATATGATACGTCTCTTGCATGTCTCGACGTAACATATACCAAATAATTTGTTTCGCAATAATTTCTTCACAATTGTTTTAAGATCCTTATTCGCATCAAATTATTAGATTTGAAGATCAATTTTGATCTCACTATTCCAGCTTCAGCAAATGATTGCGTTGCAAGTCCGACATTAATTCGCGCAATTTAAATGGCTGAATAATGAATTTAGAATTCATAGAAATATTATTAGGCACCAAGATTGACCATAGAAAGCGCTCTCAAATTTATTTGTTTTAATTAATCAGCTGTTTCTTGAATTTTCTGTGTATTATGATTCATATTTAAAAATAATTTTTTTTTATTAAAGTATTTTATTTTATTTTTTAATAAACTATTACTTTTATGTAATAAATTGAACTGCTAATTACGTAATAACGACCTGTCAGTGATGTACAATATTTCGAGACGTTGTTGTAACATAACATACGACGAGTTAATATATCATATAGTGATGTGTTAGTCACACCACTTGTGTGTGTGTGTGTGTACAGTCAGAGTATAATAAAAAACATATAAATTAATCCTCCAAATTTTGATAGTTGCTTGAACTTTCATAAGACTGTTGGTCTCTAACAGTATCTGTCATCAATGTTTAAAATGATATATGTTTATAATTATATATTTTAGTATAATTTACACGTAATATATAAATACAAAAAATGGCTAAAGAAAAAAAAAGAAAGAAACTCTAGTTTTTGAAATTCCAAAAATGTCTGCAGCTATATTCCTATTTGTATTCTAATATATTTGGTCAATTTTCAAGCAGTTAGATTTTCGCGATTTGAAATTCTAATCTTAAAATTCTAGGAATTCTCTCAATTTTTACTTTTTGGAATTCTTAAAAAATTTTAGATAGAATAACCTTCCTGTCAATATATTCTCTTAATAGTTCGTCGATTTTTAAGTCTCTCTTTTCAGTTGTCTCTTTTCAAACAACACAGAGATTCTAAAAATAATTCTTTTTTAAACCTCGAATTGTGAAATGTAGTCTTCTTCGTCCATTTCATTTCTGGCTCAAAAAACGTTCTTAAGATTCTAAAAGATTATATCACGCTTTTATATAATTTTTAGCTCTTTTTCAGATACAAAAGATAATCTTTTTATAATCTATAAATTCGTAATGCAATCGAAATAGTTTTGAAATAGCATTTCAGCAAATGTAAATATATAACTCTCGGAAATATTAATTAGGTCCTTAAATTAATTTCTACACAGAATTAAATGAAATTGCAATGTACTGTCAAAATTCTTACTTTATTTACTTTCATCTTGAAGTCCAATTTTGGAGGTTGCAAATTATAAAGTTCTTCAGACATTATTTTATCAAAATTTTGTTTGAACACGATTCTTACGATCCCTATCAAAATATTTAATACTGGAAAAGTCTAACAATTATTTATTTTTAATATTTACTTATTTTTATTATTAAGAGCATTAGCAAACAGTGTTTTTAATACTTAAAATAAATAATTATTCAGTTCTTTCAGTATTAATTAAATTTCTATAAGGAGAATGAAAAACCTTATACTATGTCTTTTATTCTATTCTGTATGATTTCTTAATTCTTACAAGAAATGGAACTCTATGCGCATACATCTGTCGGCGGTGTCGTGTGCGCTGCTCACAGGTGCGGCACTGACTTTAGTACCTATCTAGACAAATTTGCACAATTGCATAAACCATATGCATAAAAAATTGTCCAATCATATTTCTGTACGAACGTACGTAAAATGTGATTGAATTTTCTTCATATATATGGTAATTTTCTTTATGCTACTGCACAAGTTTGCTGCATGGATATTAAGCCTTTAGTGAAGAGTGTAATTTATACTTTTCTGTTAGTTTGAGCTAGCAAATTTTCAATTAATAATATATGATTATAGTAGAGAAGTACTTTGAAGTACAAGAAAAATGTAGTAACAGTAGCAAATTCTCTTGCTGCAGCAAGACACAGATACAAGTGTGATTTGCTGTTTATACATCAGACATCTCTTGAATTTCTACCGTCAATCTCCTAGATAATACAGAGAGTTCAAAAAGAATTCAGTCGTATATGTGTCATCAATTCCGAGCTCATTTTCAGGTACAAAAAGAAATTCTTTTTCTAGAATTTCTAGAGAAAGAATTATTTTTGAACTCTCTCTCTGCTATTTGGGTCTATCGTCAACGTTCAAGAGAACCTGCTCGCTGTTAACTATTTTGAACAGATATTAGCGGCGGGTGTCCTATTTTAAAGGATTCATTAAGATTTCTCGAAAACTATGGTAGATACGAAAAAATGTTTCAAACAAAAATTATATGATTTCAAGGAGGACATAAAATGGTACCATTGGTTTGACCCTGGGTGGCGTTGTCAAGGTCAGGGAAAAGTCGCTTTAAATTTTTTAAATGGAACCCCTCATTTTTTATTGCATATTCTTGTAGCTTATCGCGAGAGCTTTTCAAAAAACTATATAATAAAATATTTTTTCATTAAGCACTTTTCGAAAGTTATAAGGTGCGCTTGAAAGTTATTACAGTACGCTGACGTTAGCATTATCTATAAGTTGTCCAAACAATTACTGAAACCTTATGAATGTTATTCGAGAACATGACCTTGACAACATTCAAGATCAAGGCCGTTAAAGGCCACTAATTAAAGGTTGTTGCTTTTATTTTCATTTTTGAAAATTATTTTTACTTTTTGAAAAAAGAGGAACACCTTCCAATGGCTGTGGATGGCTAGCGCCAGCGGTGTTGTAACTAATTTCAAGCCTTATAACTTGAAAAGTGCTTAATGAAAAAAATATTTTATTGTAATGTTTCGAAAAGCTTTTGAGATAAGCTATGAATATGCAATAAAAAATGAGGGGATTCATTAAAAAAAATTTAAAGTGACCTTTCCCTGACCTAGTCAACGCCATCCAAGGGCAAGCCAATGGTACTCTTTTATGTCTCCCTTGAGATCATACAACTTTTATTTGAAACATTTTTCCGTATCTATCATAGTTTTCAAGAAATCTTAATGGATCCTTTAAAATAAAACACTCGGTATACCGTTGCATTCTTATGTGATGAATGTTTACACTTTCGCAATAGCAAAATTGCTTAATTTGCCATCAGTCTGTCATCAATGAGTTCGACATATGTATGTATATAATGCTTGCTGTCACTCATATTATATTTTGCCGACAGAGATTGCATATTTACTGGAAGTGTGCTAACAGTATCGGCAATAACAATGCAAATAATATACGCTTCCCATTTACGATCTTTCGGTATAAGTTTGCTGCCAACGTTTGCAATTGCAGAAAATAGGGGGTAAGATAAGGTGTTTTTAAAGACATTATTTTATATAAAATAATGTTTCAAAGTATATCATAAATCGGGATGCCATTTAAATTTTGAATATAAATTCTCGACAGTTTCACAAGATATGTCTTCGAAATTTTAAGGTAACTTTAAGTAGACGTTTTAAAGTTTTCTGGTGAAAAACTAGAACCTCGACGGTTCCGCAATCAGTGTCGGCGTCATTCGGTCGAGAGGCGCGCGTTCAAAAGCGAAACAGAAGAGGCGTGAGCAGCAACGCGGCGCCTTCAAAAGCGAGGAAATTCAGTGAAAGAGTCACTTGTCCAGTGACAGTGCTTTCGAGGTCAGTAGACCGCGCAGGTACTCGCGTGCGTGCGCGCGCGCGCGCGCACGCGCGCACGCGGCAGGTCCCGCCGTAAACCTTAAATCGCTATTTATGACCATCCCGGCGTATCTTTTTGTATAGACGCTTGTTCAGCGGCGTAGGCTATTTCTCCTCGCCAAAGAAGGAATGTCGCCAATCTTATAATCGCCACCCAGCCGCGCGATCGAGTCGCGCGACAACGACGACAACGACGTTCATCAACCCTGTCGAAGTTGCAGCCTTAGTTCCTTCCCTTTGGTGCCCCGGAAGCGATAAAAGAATTTGAAAAGGGCGCCTCGTCTCTTCACGCGAGATAGAATTGTGGCAACCCTGAGACAATTCCAGGATTTTCAAAATATTTGAAAAGAGCCCGTGTTGCTTATAGGATGCATGCGATCTCGTGCGATTCTCTCCGTTTCAGGACTAACCGAGTTGGCACTCAGGCTACGTCATTGGCAGGGTCCCCGTGACACAGATCAGCGGCGGCAACTATAACGGTACACGCCGGCGTGACCTACTCTCGACGAAGTCTCGCGCTCTCTCGATCCTTCCTCCTTCGTCCTCTCTTCGTTTCACGTCTTTCCCGTGGACTCTCCTTTCTTTTCAGGGCCGAATATCCAGTTGGGCCTAAGCACGCTGTATTCTGCAGTCACGCGAAGACACACGGAATACGAAGGCCAATTCCGAAGAAGTATACAGTACTCGCGCATTTCTCTGTTTTCTTTAAAGAGAGTAGTATATCCATTATCTTTTTCGTAGAAAATCAAAATAAAAATAAGAAGTTATAGCTTCAGAGAGAGAGAGTGCACTGTACACCGTGACAACATTCGAAAGGCCAAGAGGACCCGCTTTTCGACGCAGTCATCTGAACGAGATCTTCCATTTTCGGACTGCTTCCGCGAAACCGGGAGATCTCGTCCGCGAACGATCGATCGTATTCCGTAACCGGGAATCTGGAGATTCGAGCCAGGAGCCGTGGGCAAGGCGAGACGAGACGGTCGGCCGCCACTGCCACGCGTATAGCATCTTCTCTCCCGTACGCTGGCAGGCTGTACACTTTTTCCTCCACATGAGGAGCATCGCCACGGGTCGCCTCGTCGCATGGGCGGACGGCCGACGGCGGGCCGCGGCTGATTACGGGCAGTAATGAAAGCGGCCTGCTTGCACGCGGTAGGTAGGCAGGTGCGCGCCGCCGTCTGTGTGACGTCTGTCATGTAGCCTTCTCTCCGTCGTTTTCGTCGTTACGTTTTCCGCCCCGCATCCGTCGCATCCTTGCTTGTTCAGGCCGTCAATGAGGCACCCCTTGCCGCCCTTGTTGTTGTTGTTGTTGTTGTTCTTCGCGCGCCCTAGCTGCAGGGCTAACCACGCGTGAGTGCGAAAGCACGCGAGGAGTAGTTTTGAATCGCGTTAGTCGTCGCGGGCTGTCACGAATCACCTGCGGGTCCAGCCGCTGGACCAGCGAGTCAAGAGCTCCCGCGCGAGTTATGAGAGCGACCGCGTCTTTCGTTCTTCAGGTGAGTGCTTGAATGAACAGTGAAGATATACCCTTGTTTTCTTCCTCGAACGCGAGTGAACTGCAGAGTGTCGTATACAACTTCCTCATGACAAACAAAATGGAATTGGTAGAGAAAACGGCGAATATTTGTTTTTTTTTTTAGGAATTATTTAATCTTCAAGAATCGAAAATTTAGTTTTAGTGTCGTTCGATTGTCGCCCTTTCTCTCGATTTTATTTTTATTTTTAATTATATACTATTTAAGATGAAATAATTGTCATAAGACATGACTTACAATAATTATCTCGAATCGATTTGATTCTTCTTAAAACGTGTTAATGAAAATCTAAGAGATTTATAAAAGAGGTATAATTTCACAAAAATAAAAATGGGGTATTTTAAAAACTATCTTCAAAAATCGAAAATTTAGTTTTAGTGTCATTCGATTATCACCCTTTCTCTATATTTTTATTTTTATTTTTAATTATATACTATTTAAGCTGAAATAATTGTCATAAGAGACATGACTTACAATAATTATTTGGAATCGATTTGATTCTTCTTAAAACATGTTAATGAAAATCTAAGAGATTATAAAAAAGAAATAATTTTACAAAAATAAAAATGGGGTATTTTTAAAAATATTAAATATTATTTATGGAAAATCTTTATAACACAGTTATAATTAAAATACATAAAAAACAATAAAAACCTTTTTGTTTAAAACACTATTTATAACGTCTGTGTATTATAAAATACTATCGTTCATTAAGTCAGACAAAATAAAATAAAACAGTTTCAAGCATAATTTTTTTTTTGCAATATAATATATTTGAACTTTTCTGATTGTAAAATTGCAAAAATGTTTATCACAGTTTGATATATTGTCTGGAAAACAATTGTTTTTAAAGTTTTCTGAGTAATAGACGCCACGAAAAAGAAAAGTGGGTCCATCATGGACGATATTACAATTCTAATATTGTCCAATATGTTTAGAGAGAAAAATTCTTAAGTATGCTTGAAAAATTAATAAAATACCCAAATTATTTAAGGGTAATAATTAAAGCAAAATAAAATTTTTTTATAAGAAAATTGTAAGTTTTCCAAGCAATATATCAATCTATAACAAATATTTTTATTTTAATTAAAAAAGATTAATTATAAATTATAAATTATTGAAAAAAGTTTCGGTTATAATTGCTTAGAATTAAATAGAAATTAGCTTTTAAGAATTGTTTTATCCCTTAAATTTTAAAGTAGATACATATAAAAAAATACGCGTAGATTTTTATATTTAAAAATATATTTCAAGAAAAAATTTTAGTTGTAATATATATATTCTCTGTTAATTATATTGTATATTTAGATTACCTATTTAGAACTATAACATATAAGACATATCGATATCTTTCACGATTTCGTATTTTACATTTGGCATTTATTTCAGTAATATATAATCGGGAATAAATATAATAACATATAAAAATGCATGTAAAGTTTTAAGATTTCAAGATTTCTGATAATTTTTGTAAAAATAAATAGCTAAAGATAAAAAGAAATAAGAAAGGAATTTAAAGTCAATTTTAACATCTTTGATTCGGAAGATTAAGATGCTCCTGCATGGACGTACCCGGGATTTCAGTCGGGGAGGGGAGGAAGAAACAGCCAAAATTTATTTTCACAAAACTTATTAAAATACTTACATTAAATTAAGCCAGTTTTCGAGGATCTTCAGCAAACTTTCTTAATACTTTTTCTTCTAGCTTCTTATTCTTTTCATAAAAACAATTATTTTTAATTTAATTGCTTCTTCGTGCCAAAATTTGAGGGGAGGGCAAGCACCCCCTTCTCCTTGCATATGCCCATGTGTTCCTGTTAAAACACTTATTGTCAATTCTTGTCCACTCACTTCTCGTTTGTCTATTAATTACACTTTTTCGGGAAGTTAAAGTGTCCGATAGAGTAATGGGAGACATCTATTTATACGTCGTAAAATATAGTAGGGCTGCTACTTTTTACTTACATACTTTGAATATTCGAAGCTTCGAAGTTTTGAAAAATACATTCGTGCAAATTTAATTAAAAAATTAATAATTTTTATTAATTTTAAGATTTTCTGTTTTTAAGATTATTTTATGCTGAGGAAGATTTAATGACGCCAAAACAATTATATTAATTTATTTTATTTTTGTTCATTTATTTAAGAAAAAATTTATTTTTTCTTTGAATTTTTTAAATTTGTTTTATTGAGCATTATATCTGTCTCTTATACACATCTCTGAGCGGGCTGG
>NW_012028699.1:0-7743 GCF_000956235.1 Wasmannia auropunctata | reverse complement strand
AGTCTTTATAACTCGAAAAGTATTCAATGAAGAAACATTTGATTATGGTATTTTGGAAAGCTCTCGAGGTCAGCTACAAGAATATGTAATAAAAAATAGGGAATGCCATTTAAAAAAATTGAGGTGACTTTCATGTGACTTTCAAATAATTCTTCAAGGTCAAACCAATGGTACCATCTTATGGTCCCTTCGAAACCAAACAACTTTTGTCTGAAAAATTTTTCTCTCCCGGGCTTGATTTTCGAGATATTCGACTGGATGGATTAAAATGGTCCACCCTGTATACCTATATTTTGAGCATATACATATGTATATTAATTCTTTTTATTTACAATATTTGTAAATTTTCTGAATAAATTCGTTTGCACGAATGTAATTTTCGAAACTTCGAAGCTTCGTAAGAATTCGAAGATTTTAATGCCGAAGCTAATTCGAAGTCCGAATGTCGAAGCCTTCGAAGCAAATCACCAGCCCTATAAAATAATTAATTGTTTGTGTTGCAGGTGATTGTATTGCAGCTGACAAGATGCTACGGCGGCGGCGGTGGCGGTGGCGGTGGCGGGCCGAGCACGTTCGGATACGACGCCTCCTCGGCCTGCAGCAAGCCGTACTCGCGCGCAGGACGCGCGCACCACGAGGATCTACCCTGTGACTTTCGCCGACAGAACTGGTGCACGATCGCCGGTAGCTCTTATCCTTGGTACTTCGTCCATTTGCGTTTCCGTCTTTCTTCCGCTTGCAGCGATCGATCTCTCCACCGAGACTTTCGCCCGCCCGACATTCGTACGCTCACGCGCGCGCGCGCGCTCAATTTATCCGTGGCGAAAGTTTTGGCGAAGTTGTCGGTCGCTCAAGCGAACGAATCAAAGTGGATCAAAAGTTTCTTGACTGAAATCTGAAATTCGAGGGCAATGATTAGGGGGGGTGGAGGTCTGGTTTAGCACTCTGAAAAATTAGATTTTTGAAATTTTTTTTAGGAAACTGTACAACCAATCCTTTTGAACTGTATAGAGTAATTTCTCGTACTATTGAACTAATAAAAAAATATTTTTTTTGCCAGAAAAAAGTATATTTATTATGCAAGTGATAATAACTTTTTATTCGGCGTGTCGGCGGGCGGCGTGCAATGTAGCGTCGCTTGTATTTGTCTGAAACAATCCAAAAAAATTATTGTTTATTAAGAATTTACGCATTAACTGAATCTATTTTTAAAGAAAATAATGCAAAATTATGACAATCGCGCACTTGGAAAAAGAAGGTAGCGATTTTGTCGATTTTGACAAAAATTTTTTTATGTTTATTATGCAATAAAAATTATTTAATTAAATAATATTATTATAAACTGTGGTTCAAGTTGTTAAGGAAGTATTTATGCAGATGTGTGCAAAGGCCCAAGTCAATCGGATGAATAGTTTTTGAATTATCTTGCACACCGCCAAATACCATCACACCACCGAATAAATGTTATTATTACTTGCATAATAAATACTTTTTTCTGGCAAAAAAATATTTTTTTAGTTCAACAGTATAAGAAATTACCCTATAAAGTTCAACAGAATTGGTTGAATAGTTTCCTTAAAAAATTCCAAAAAAGTCACCTAATTTTTTAGCGTGCTAAACCAGAATCCTCCCTTAATCTTGAAAAATCTTTTTCCGTCGTTTCCTTTTTTTTATATTAAACATTTGATTTTGCTTTGATTACTTAGTCGATTTTTTTTATTCCATTTGTCTTCGAAAGAATTATAATAGGTTATAGAAAAATAAAATAAATTCTAATATAAGAAAAATTTAAATTTAAAATCTTTAACAGTAACACGAAATTGTATATTCTCTCTCTTATCGATTTTTTTAAATTCGTATTTAATTCGTATTTATCAAGTATTGAAAACTCTTGATGTTACTGTTGGTGTCGACTTGTTACTTGAAATAAAACGCATTAGTTTCAAGTGTTTCTATGACATACTCTTAAAACTCGAATTTAAAAGAAGGTTCATGTCGTCTTATCCACCTTATCAGCACAGAGTTATGTTTCTGCTGTTCGTTCGCAGGCACGCGGTGCGCCGATTTGTGCAAGAGAATCAAGGGTTGATGAGACGTATGTACGGCGATGAGAATTACATCAGTGTCCTTCGAGCGGAATTCGAAAAGAACGATATCGAATTAAAGTACGATGAGTACCATCATTTCGCCGACGATCTGAGGTAGCTTTCTCATAGTTTTTTTCGACAATAATTTATTATTAATCGCTTTAGAGTTTCAAACATGACTTTAACATATATTATTATTAATTGTTTGTTACACAAATTATTTTTAATATATTTTACTGAATCTTAATATATGGAGATTTTTTCAGATTGATTATATATATAATGAATACAAATTTGAAATTTAAAAGATTGAAATGGTAAATTCAATATATGACAGCCAAATTTAAGAAAATTTAATTCTGGTTTATGTGTTACTAAAATTTTATATGTAAAAGTTTTCTAAGCTTTTGATTTCAAGTCTGCAGTGCAAAATTAAAAAATTCAAAATAGAGGATTTAATATCAAAAGAATTTTTAACAAAAAAGTCTCGCTCTTAGCCCAAATTAAATTAATGTAGCGAATTTATAGTTCCAATACAATTTTTATACAAGGTGAAGAATTTTTAACAAAAAAGTCTCGCTCTTAGCCCAAATTAAATTAATGTAGCGAATTTATAGTTCCAATACAATTTTTATACAAGGTGTCTACAAAGCCTGTCCTCACTTCTTATATATATATATATATATATATATATATATATATATATATTCAGAAACGGTTCAAAATTATGAAAAACTGTAAAATACGTGTTCGATCATTTCGAAGGGCTGCTTTTTAAAAGGATTAACTCTTCGAAATAATCGAACACATTTCATGATTTTTCATAATTTTAAACAGTTTCCGAAGAAGAGGGGACAGATTTTGTAGAAACCCTGTATATATACGAACAAATATAAGATTTCAGTCACACATAATTTTTAAAAACTTCTTAATTACTTTGGCTGGACTCATATTGGATCTATTTTAAATTTTTTAATTTGAGGTGCGAATTTATAATCAGTGATCTCAAAAACATTAATATGTATAAGGAGTTTCAGAGCATGTCTATTAATTATTTCTTAAAGGATTAATTAACTTTTCTGGAATGTAATTCATGGAGTAAATTACATGAATATAGTATAAAATAAATAGACAGCTATTGATCTTCGCTTCTGCATATTAATCTCGCCAAATATTATATTTTTAGGGGAGGTTTTTTGCTATATAAAAATATATATTTGCTAAGCAATCCGTAATATGCATTTGCCTATCGTTCTCTTATAAACCGAAGCAAATATATGAATACATATATATATAAATACATACAAATTACATTCATAATTTTTAGACAATTCCAATATGACGACGATTACGAATTCATCGATGGCGCGAAGATTCACGAAGGCGAGTACGAGGGACGTGGATTTACTAGTCGCTCTTTCAACGATCCCATCGCCAAGCGAATGAATAAGTTCTCGAAGCTCAGCGAGTACACCAGGCCGCATTTCAGGCCCACCGAACGGACCACCAGTTCGACCACCCCGAGCACGACGACTACCTCTACAACCTCGTCGTCTTCGACGTCGACTAGTGCCACGACTCTCGTTACGTCTTCAACGCCCGCGTCGTCAACCGCCTCCACTGTTACGAGCACGGAAGAGGTCAAGACTCAAACCTCCGTAACGTCAACCACTCCAAAGTTTTCGAACACCACTGTCAAGGTTGCTGACAGCAGCGATGGCATTCCTGCAGTGAATGGCACGACGACGGCATCGCCGAGCATCACTGTGGCGCAGATCGTCAAGGAACAAAATTTCAGCATCAACGAGATTCCCGGGCAAAACGACAGAATCGATGAGGACGTGGAGGAGGAACCAGAAGTGGTAGCGTATTCGGAGAAAACGACGATCGAGGAGAACACAACTACCTTGGAACCAGCCGGAATAACAACGATCCCTACGGAATCGTTAGTCAATCAGGAAGACGAGGAGGAGGAGGAGGAGGAGGAGGAAGTGCTTGGGGCTGCTACGAAGACAACGGTACATGAGGAGCTGATAACCGCAGCGAGTTACGAGCAACAGTTCAGACCGCGTCCCGAGTATCGGCCGTCGGGTGTCGCCGAGGCATCGGCGAGCACTGGGGGACAGCTTTATCAGGATGTTGCAGCGAAGGATCAGCAGGAGCAGCCGGTGCTGAAGCTTAGAGGAGTGTGAGTATAACAATCCCATAGTTATGTAATAAATTTAATAATAATAGTTCTGTAAGTTGACTAATAATAAATTGAATCATTAAGGGGTCTCATCACCCTTGAGGCCTTAAAATGATAAGTTTGGAATTTTTTTGTGGGTAAACAGATAATTTTATTTAAAAGCTGTTTAGAAGACATTGCTGTAAATATACAGGGCCATTTTAATCGATCCACCCAAATATCTCCTAAAGTAAGCGCTATAGAACAAAATTGTTTAAACAAAAGTTTTCGGACTTCGAGGGGGACATAAAATGATAACATTGGTTTGACCCTGAGTGGCGTCGTCAAGGTCAGGACAAGGCCACTTTGAATTTTTTAAATGGAACCCCCAATTTTTCATTACATGTTCTTATAGCATGCCTCGAGAACTTTCCAAAACACATAAATAAAATATTTTTTTATGAAATAAATCTTGAGTTACGAAGCTTGTAAGTTGGAGTACTGTCGGCATTAGCATCATCCCAGGTGTCCAAACACTAGCTAAAGATGGCCAAGGTCGTTGGCCTTTATCAATGTCATGATCCTGAACAACATTCAAAAGGTTTTAGCTAGTGTTTGGACACCTTGGATGATGCTAATGCCGACAGTACTCCAACTTTCAAGCTTCGTAACTCAAGATTTATTTCATAAAAAAATATTTTATTTATGTGTTTTGGAAAGTTCTCGAGGCGTGCTATAAGAACATGTAATGAAAAATTGGGGTTCCATTTAAAAAATTCAAAGTGATTTATACTGATGAAATTAGATAAAATTTTTTTAAATAATGACTAAAAGTTGCTACAGAAAAACTTATCTGTTGCTGATATTTTCTTATTCACATTAATTGGATAATTATTTAAAATGTTTTCCTCTTACATTATGTATTACCTTATTTAGAATTACATGCATGTTAAAGTTTTTATTATTTCTGAAAAACCATATAAAAAATTTTTTATAAATAACTTTTTCTGTAGAAAAATAAGTACAAGAATATATAGGACAAATTGATAAGATACATAATGTAAAAGATAAGTAAATTAAATAATTATCCAGGTAAATGGATAAAAAAATATCGATATAAATATTTCGATATTTATACATATAAATATCATTCTTGAACTCTGTTTGAAATTGAAACATAAAATTAATATAAGGCTCTAAATATTTGTGTGTAACTTTTGGATGAAAGTTAATATTCTTTGGGGAACTTATAATGTCTCGACTCTTTTAACATGATTATTTACTTATAAAACACGTCATGTTAATAGACTGCACTCTGGCTTGCAAGAACCTTACCGTCCCGGGAGATCAATGCCGTTGCAGGATAACGGATGCGCTTACAAGCGGCCGCCGCACCCGAATTCGCTGTCGTTGAACGCGGTGCACCTTCACCCCTACGTGGATAGCGCGAGCTGGCTGTACCTGGATCCAAATCCCATTTTTCCCGTACGCCTACCGAGTCTGGAGTGCGACGCGTCGTTGATGTCCGAGCAGCAGCACCGTCGCCACCATCACCACTGTCACTACCATCATCATCACCGCCGCCGCAGCTGCCAGAGGAGACATCGTCGAGTACTGAGCGATCCCGGGGGATGGAACGCCGGTATTCGGATGGACACCGCGACGCGACACCGGCGCGTACTCAGCAGCTGCGCCGGCATCGGTCTTATGCCAGCGTCGATAGACGAGGCCAATGAGGACAATCTATCGCCCGAGGAGGAGACGAGAGCGTCGACCTTCAGAAAAGTGCCATGGCACCCTAATTTGCATATGCTCAAAATTAGGAGAACGTAACGCAACGAGAAGGCAAGCGCGAGTGCGCCTTGAACAAACGAGAATCTAAAAGAAGTTTTGCAAAGATTTGAAGAGGTCATCAAATCGAGAAATCTAATCTTCCAAAAGTCTTTTAGAATTTTGTATTATTTGAAGCTGCATCGTTATAAATTTAATAATAAGAGACAAGTGCGTGCATGTGACGGAGCATGTGATGTCAAATTTAGAATCATACAGCTCTCTCATATTGTAAAGTTTTTTTTCTACTAAAAATCTTTTTTTTTTTAATAATTCAAAGTAAACTAATTTTATAATTACGATATTGCAACCTACGATAAGCTACTTTAAGCATTATTGCTAAATTGATAATCTACGCACGATGTAAAATCGATATATTTAATGCGTTATTTTCTTTTTGCATAACTGATTGTGAGATTACTTTTATAAAAATTGCGAAAGGTTTCATCAGAAAAAATCTAGGTTCCCACAGTGGATCGTACTTGTTGCGTCAATAACAACGAGAGCTAATTTATCCCATTTTTCTGTATCTGAGGTAGAACGCTCTTTTACAATGATCGTCTCTGAGAGTGCGATATACCGTTCGGTTTCACGTGCAATATTTCTAGATTTTAAGTTCACGCTATATATAGTGTACAAATGATCGTTATAGACGTTCGTAGACGACGACAACGACGATGATAACAACAACAATAACAATGATAGATTCTGTCGTCTCTATCGCGAGAGCCATCGGAATTGCATCGCATTCGTGAGAACGATGCAATACTTTGTACCTTACTAATAATTAATGCTGAAAATGAATTTGTAATTATTATTCGCGAGCGATTATATTTTTGTACATATTTATTGCAAACATTTTATATACGGATCTGACACAAGATAACACAGAATTCTCGGTAGAACTCCGTTTATTATATCTAGAGTTACGACTACTTATTGGATATATAATCTAAGAAATAAAATTCCTTAATAAGAGTGCATCCCCTCTTCCTAACATTATTTTCATGCATACATTACTTCAAATAGAAGATTGTATCGGTACATAATTAACGTTAGCCACACATAATTTGAAATAATTTTATTGTTATATTTACAGTTATATACTTTATATATATATTTAATTAAAACACATATATATAATATATATAACTAATCATGTAGAAAGCAACTGTTCGATCTATTGTTAAAATTTTATGCAAATTTTACTGTTGATGAAATCAACCAGTATTCACTTTAATCGAATAATATTCAAGATAATTTTCCAAATCTTAAAGGCTACATTCTTAAAATTACTTGTTCGCAAACCGATATTTTCGTACTTAAGATTACTTATTATGTAAAAGAAAAACTATATCTTTGATAATTACTATATTTTGCAAGATTTTTAGTAAATGCTCGATTTATGAAGCTTTCTTCCTCAAAATATGGATCTGATAAATGGAGTTCTGCTGCTGAGCTCTCTCGTTAGGTCGTGTTATTTTGATACCTTGTAAGTACTCAACGTGACAGTTTATATCTATCTCGCGTACGAAGAAATAGCGTTACTATGTGTCCAATGCTTTACTTTATCAACGTATAAGTATATTGTATCTTTTGGACGAAAAAATAGTAAGGCAGTGCCGATTTAGTGCTCTTCCTCCTTAAGTCGTGAACAAT
>NW_012028698.1:4201-15133 GCF_000956235.1 Wasmannia auropunctata | reverse complement strand
GGCGGGGTGAGTTTCCCGTGTGTGTCGTTGAGTGGCGCAAAAGGTAATCCGGGCGCCTTGCGCCCGGTTCCCGCTGGTTGTACGTGCGGGAACGATGCGTTCTTTAAGGGGGTGCATCGTTACAGCTTTAAGTTTAAGAAATACGATGATACCGAGGAGAAAATGAGAGCTATTGTCAATGCTTTTATTGGGGATTCTGAGGAATCTATTAATTAAATCTATTAATTAAACAGTACATTTTATTTAGCATCCACGAGATGCTGAAGCACTTAAAATACCTTATAGAATTAACATTACTGTTATTGTAATCCCTACGAAATTTGGGTTCGATTTTACTGTATCTTTTTGGTTTGCAAGAATATAGAGAATAAAAATTATATATCATAAAAAGAATTATTGTTGCGAATAAAAGACTTTTAAATAAAAAATTTGTTTTCTAAAAATTTTTTCAAAATTTGTAAGTTGTGTGTTTTTTTTAATCAAATCTGGATGTAATAACGATATATAACATTTATTTTTCACTTTCTTTTTTACTTTACATTTTGTGTATGAATAAATATGAATAAATCATAAAATATTCATAAAATGTTCACGAATAAATATTTTTAAAAGCTCACAAGTTTGAATAAATATTTGAACGAATATAAATTGTAGTCCAATTACGAATTTTTTGTATTCATCGGACACAGCTACAACTTCGAATTATAGAGGCAGCGGCAATAGAAGTTCGACTTATAGAAGTCTGGCTACTTTAAATTTAAGTTACAGAGGTAAAATATAATATACATTTAAATATCTGACAAATAATTCGAATTAATTAAGGTAGGTATTATTTCGATTTATAGTGGTTTTCCGGAGCGGAATTAAGAAAATGAACAAAATTTTCGTCTTAAGTTTCGAGTTGTAGAGATTCGAGTTATCGAGATTTGACTATAATAGAATGTACTGTCAAACCTGGATAACTCGAATCTCTTTTTTTTTGTACGTGGTGTAAAAATCTTCTAAAGACCCCCTGCGCCTGTAACAGGGGAGTGTGGGGTTCACCTGGCCAGATGACAAGGCCTAGGCGCCTACCCACTAAAAAATCACCACGAAAGAGTCCAACAAGACCGGGAAATGAGGGTGATCCCGGGACCACCGAAGGGCATTACTTCAGGGTTAACTCGAGTCTCTAGGGAAGGGCTAAAATCTTCGAGTTATGGAGTTTTCGATTTATCGAAATTCGAATAAAAAAAGAGGGCGATTTAATATATGAAAATTTGACTTACGGAGGCTTTGTACGGGAGTTTATAATTTTTTTGTTTAATTTAATTTTTTTTATAATGGCTTTCAAAGGAAAAAAATCAATGTATAACAGTGAATTATTTATTGCATACATATAAATGTAATTATAGAATAAATACGAGGCTATTACTCATGGCTACACAGATAGCTCCAACTTCGAATTATAGAGGCAACGACAATAGAAGTTTGACTTATAGAGGTGAACTTTGAATTTGTAGTGGTCTGGCTACTTTAAATTCGAGTTGCAGAGGTAAAATAATACATTTAAATATCTGACAAATAATTCGAGTTAATTCAGGTAGATTTTATTTCGATTTATAGTGGTTTTCCGCAGCGGAACGGAAGGGAATGAACAAAATTTTCGTCTTACAAAGGTTTTCGAGTTATAGAGGTTCGACTGTCAAGAGAAACGGAAAAATCTTATCGAATAATTCGAGTATTGAGTCCAATTCCAAGTGTCCAATTAGATCAAATTAGAATACTTGGACTCCATTTCCGAATTCACGGGCTAAGAGAAACGCAGAATTAAATTAAGCTTAAGATTGTGAAACCATAACGATGCGATATAACATCATACTTAATCCGTATATTAATACACGGCGATGGACACCGCGATAGGCACCGTAATAAGCAACCCGTTCGTGTACATTGACGTTACCGTTGGTAGCTGTCCTCACGTGACATTAAGGCGATCATTAGCGATGTCGAACGACGCACGTCGGTGAAAGGATCGACGATGAATAGCCAGGCGAAGCGTATAGTTAAGAGTATCCCGTGGAGAGAATTCTAATTTATGTGATCTCCTCCTTCTCGGCTCATCGAACGCGGTACGCGCGCGCACTACGTTAGCGTACCTCGGAAACGTATTCCAAGGGATCGCATATATTTTCTCTCTCTTTCTCTTTCTCTCGATTTATCGACGTTTACAGTCGGTTTCGATCGTTGACAGCCGCTTATTGCGCCGTTTCCGATGCCGGGATCACCGCGACTTCTTGCGCTAACGATCTCGGCTACTTATTTATTGTCATTGCAAAAATATATGTATGTACATAAATCAAAGAGATACCGTGACGAGCAAATTGCCTTACGTAGATAGAAAAACAATACGCGTTTACTTTTATTTACAGCAGTTTTATATATTTAATTTTAAAATACAGTTATTCAGCAATATTTTCTCTATGATATTCAAGCGTAAATTATGTAATGAACAAACCGCTTATATATATATCATCGGTATCGCTTTTTTAATGAGAAAAGATTATGAAACAATTAGAAAAATCGCGAAAAATTGTTAAGAAATTTAAAAGGATACAAGAATTGTAAAAGTTAGAAAAATCAAATATCAAGGATATTCATAATAATAAGGACAGGCTATTCATTTATCGGAGTCTTTTTTTATATCTTGTTGTATTAAGAAACGCAATTTTTTTTGGCTGTAAGTAAAAGATTACGTAACTTGATTATCTCGCCCGAAATTTGCATGTTAATAGGCAAATATAATATATAGTTTTATATTTCTTTAAATGTAACAAAATGTCTCTTGAGCAGGGTTGGGTAAGTTAATATATTTTTTTAACTAAGTTAAGTTAAAGTTTAACAAAAAAATTTAACAAAAATCTAAAAATTTAACTTAGTTAAGATACAAGTTAGTCCGTAATAAAATTATTTGAGTTAAAAGTTAAGTTAATAAAAAAAAGTAATTGAAAAGTTAAAGTTAAATTATTTTATTTTATAATTTTAGAGTTTCTAAATAAAGTTTCTACTTTATTTAGAAACTCTAAAATTATAAAATAAAAAAATTTAACTTTAACTTTTCAATTACTTTTTTTTATTAACTTAACTTTTAACTCAATTAATTTTATTAGAAATTTGTTATACTTATTTTTGTCGAGCCGCGGAAAGAGGACCGATTTCGAAGGACTTCTTGCAACGTGATTTAATGAACAGAAAGTCCGCGAACAGTGATTCCTTCCCGCGGTCAGATTATATTTATTATATTATTACAATTGCCTTGATGTGTGTTCTCAAATTTGAGTTTGAAGACACTAACTTAGACATGATATTTATTTTGGGTTTACAAGAAGCTCTAAAAATGTAACTTCAAGAAAGTTAGATCAAAAGTTATAATAGTTACCGATAAAATGTAACTAAATTAAGTTAAAAGTTAAGAGCCTAAAATGTAACTAAGTTAAGTTAAAATTATTTAACTTTTTAACGTTTAACTTAACATTTTATCTTTTTAACTAGCCACTACCCAATTCTGTTCTTGAAAAACAGAATTGACTAGCAGCGTAATCGTGACAAGTCGTGATCGAAAAACGAATGAAATTTGCAGCGGCGAAACTTGGTGAGGTATGTTACGAGCACGCTCACTGCCGTCTCTGGGATCCCGAGTCGCACTGCGACTTTCTCATTCCGGATTTATTTGGTCGCTGCCAATGCACCGCTCCGATGCGTCGCGAGGGCAACGTGTGCCGTCCTGACAGTCTCGTGAGGCCCGCACCGCTTCCGGCGCATCTACCTCCTACTCGGGAACCGATAATAGAAGACGTCACTGAGAGCGGACGCGATAAGGAAACTGTCGCTGAAGAACAGAAAGGCGATACCGAAGGAGAACAAGACACAGGTAATTGGAATTGGACCGGCTATGTATATCATTTAAGTAAAATAAATATAAGTTGTGTTAAAAATGTTAAAATATTTGCACTAATAATTTAACCCATTAACGTCCAAGCGGACACATTTTTTTAACAATTTTCAGTGGCTTAATTTTTTATTTTAATGGCCTTCAAAAAATTCAAGCAACATCATTTCTAATGTAAAATTTCTTGCTCTTTCAGAATCTGCCATCAGAATTTGTCAAAAATAAATTCCAAAAAAGTTATAGTCGATTTTTTGGAAAAAAACTGTGATTTTTCACTCAAATTTTTTTTTAAATTGATATTTTCACATCGAAACGACATTAGGATGGTCTTGAGCAGTCAAAATCGCATTCACGAACTTTAAACTTTAAAACGTATATATTTCGAAATTCATGATGGCAGATTCTGAAAGAGCAAGAAATTTATCCGAAATGATGTTGCTTGCATTTTTAAAGGCCATTAAAATAAAAAATTAAATCACTGAAAATTGTTCAAAAAATGTGTCCGCTTGGATGTTAATGGATTAAGGGGTTATATACACCCAGACACGTCAAAACAGGGTCTAACTTTGCGAATTTTTTACGGAAAAACGAAAAGAGATAGAGAAGTCGAGTTTGTTTCATTAAAAAGATCATATATTTTTTTAAATATATATGTATATTTGATTAAAAAATTATTTAAAAAATGGCCTCGCTATTTGAGTTTTTCTTAGACATGTTTTGAAAACGGCTTTTGCGGTGACCACTGCTGCTCTTACAGGACTCATTTGAAAGCAAAATGCAACGAGTTATATAAAGTTAAAACATAGATCTACTTCCCTACGTAGCCGTTTTTCAAAATATTGCATTCAAACAATATGGCAGCTGGTAAAAGCCAAAATAGCGATTTGTCACTTTAAATCTTGCTTGTTTTTTGGCTACGAAAAAAAAACGAAGGTTTGTAAAAAAAATTCTACGTAGGGAAGTAGTTTTTAACGTCTAGAGAAAGCGTGTAAAATTGCAAATTAATCGTTCAAACCATTTTCGAGATATATAGTGGTCACGCGTTTTGAAAACCACGTTTCGAAGAGAAAAACGCATTTAAAGTTTTACATTCAAATTACACTATACAAATATTAAAAATTTTACTTACATTGAATCATCTACTCCATAAAGCAAACCCTCTGCTTCCAAAAAATCGCTTTATGATCCGGTCGCAAACATGACGCAACAGATCATGTTTGACACGCTCAGCGCGCTTAAATCTACTCGACTATAATTTCGTGTAACTGTTTCATCTCTCGTCGGATCGACTTAAAACTTTACAAAAATATTCTTAAGATATCATACTTTAAAAATATGTATTTAAAAAAATCGATTTTTTTTACGTCTCTAGATGTATATGCCCTCTTAATACAATAATAAATTCCTATAAGATTCCCGATATTAAAACTAACAATATAAGAATGCGATTGGAATCAGACGCGATTAATAATACGCAGTTTAAATTAAAAAACAAAGAGTTTTACTCTTACATATATTTCAAACGTTTATATGAGCCGAAACATTTGAAATATATGTAAAACTTTTTGTTTTTTAATTTAAACTGCGTATTATTAACCGCGCCTGATTCCCATTGCCTTCTTATATTGTTAATTATTTAATAATTTTTATTTATTTTTTGTGACGAAAATTAATTCAGACATGAACACAACTCGTCGTGTGTAGTAAAAAAAAATCGAAAAATGATGTCTATAAAGATTAAAATTAACTGTAAAACTCTTTGTTTTTTAATTTAAACTGCGTATTATTAACCGCGCCTGATTCCCATGCCTTCTTATATAGTTAATTATTTAATTATTATTTATTAATTTTTATTTATTTTTTGTGACGAAAATTAATTCAGACATAAACACAACTCGTCGTATGTAGTAAAAAAAAATCGAAAAATAATGTCTATAAAGATTAAAATTAACACTTGTAGCACAAAAAAAGAGAGGTGCGCGCGAAGAAATTATTTCTTATCGCAACGAATCTCAAAGAATCATTCTATTGTAGACACAGAAATTAGTTTCATTAGTTATATATTCATATTTAATTTCGTCTAATGTTTTTTAATTTTCTTAGAGAAGATTTGCTTCCAGTGTAAGAAGAGAATCTTGTATTTTCTTGTGTGAAAACAGAGCTTTGAGATTATCGTGTAATCGGGACTGTATTCTAAACTTTGTACTCCATCGAGCGCACAAACTTGTAACGAGCTAGCACGTGGTTACCTCTGACTCCTCCGTAAGCCACTTAACATTCCCATGGAGTAATCCTTGGATGCGTACAGGAATTGTATCAGGCTGCATCATCACCTCTCTAGGTTTCACGCGCCTTTTATCCGGTAATCAGCTTTTCCGTGGTGTACACGGGACGCAACGGGATCGCCCGCGAGACCGAACGGTTTCGTATTCCGGCCCGAATGCGGTCGGGCAGATTAACGAGATGAGGCGATCCGCATTCTTAATTAGCGCGATCATTAACAAAACACGAATGGCATTTCTCTGCGTACAAAAAAGCCTGCAACATGGACTGCGATCACAAGTGATTACCACACGCGAAATCTCATTACCTTCTATCATCATTTTCAAAGACTTTCCAGTACGTTAGATATTGATGTGTTATAAATTATAATAATGTGTTAATTATTATAATTATAATTATAATAAGCTAATAAACACTATGCTTATTTGATGATAAGTAGAAATCGATGGTCTGATGAGAAGAATTTATTGCAAAAAATTCATTCCGCCCCAATCAGAATTCGAGAATCTGGACTTCCTTTATATATACATTTCGTAAAGGAGTAATATTATGACTCGAGCTTCAGATTGGGACTGCGTTTCAAGACAGATAAATAGTCGGTGCGCGCAGTAACATAATATAAGTAAATAGAAAACGCCTTCATCGATTAAAGCTGTTTTTGGTGTTTAAATAATAATATTTTTGTGTGAATTTATATTCCTACATTTTTCCAGTTTATGCAAAATTGGAATAATAATTATTTAATAATTTACATTTTCCAGTTTATGCAAAACTGGAAAATGTAAGTAAATTCACGCAAAAATATTATTATTTAGACACCAAAAACCGCTTCAATCGATAAAGTCTTTATTTACCTATGTTACTTGCGTTATTTATAGCTTACATTACTAGCTATGGTTATAAACGATCTCTTTTAATATCTCTTGCCTTGGATAGGTGTTCAAATATCTTGGTTAAAGAACGCAACGATGCTTTTGTCGACGGAACCTCCCAGTCAATTGATACCGGTGAATCTGGTGACGAGGCCGTCATTGAACTTGAGACCCGGCTCCAACAATCGTCCCGGACCAAACGAGCTTCCCGACGATGATGATGCTGTCGTTATCGAGGCGGAAGTTACTGAACTCGTTCACGTTACGACGACCTCGACAACTTCCGGTAAGAATCATCAACGTTCTTGTATTTTAACCCTAAGTATACACAGTTTTTTTGACAACGTCGTATACACACTGGGATCCCGGGGACCCCATCCATATTTATTACTGTAACTCTAATAAAAATGGACATATTTTAATTAATTTTTTTTCAATCGATAAAGAATCGACCAAGGAACAAGCCTATAATATTTAAAAATCGATAGAATTAAGGAGCTTCAAGATATACGGGTTTAAAGAAAAAGGAAAATTCAAAAACGCGAAAAAATCTTGATTTAGTATCTTTTTTCAAAAATTCATATCTTTTTTGTTTATAGACCGATTTGAAAGATCCTTGAAAATTCTGAAAAGGTATACTTGAAATAGTAACAAAAAAATTTGGCGATCCGATATTTTAATTTTTTCAAATTTTTCAACAAAACTGCAAGCAGTCCTGGGAACCTCACGCTCACTTTAACTGTTCACTGCTCGGTTGTTGAGCGACAATTGCCGCGCGTCAATACGTCTTCTTACTGAGGAGATCTCAAACTTTTTTTACGTCAATATCCCAAATCCCTCCCCTTCCAATTTCAGAAATGCCCAGGGTTGGATAAGTTAATATATTTTTTTAACTAAGTTAAGTTAAAGTTAACAGTCTAAATATTTAACTTGGTTAAGATACAAGTTAGTCCATAATAAAATTAATTGAGTTAAAAGTTAAGTTAATAAAAAAAAGTAATTGAAAAGTTAAAGTTAAATTTTTTTATTTTATAATTATAAATAAAATTTCTAAATAAAGTATATATTTGTTATACTTATTTCTGTCGAGCCGCGGAAAGAGAACCGATTTCGAAGGATTTCTTCCAACGTGATTTATTAATGCACAGAAGGTCCACGAACAGTAATTCCTTCCCGCGGTTAGACTATATTTATTATATTATTACAATTGCCTTGACGTGTGTTCTCAAATTTGAGTTTAAAGACACTAACTTAGACATGTATTTTATTTTGGGTTTACAAGAAGCACTAAAAATGTAACTTCAAAAAAGTTGGATTAAAAGTTAATAGTTACCGATAAAATGTAACTAAATTAAGTTAAAAGTTAAGAGCCTAAAATGTAAAGTTAAGTTAAAATTATTTAACTTTAACTTTTTAACTTAACTTTTATCTTTTTAACTAGCCACTACCCAACCCTGGAAATGCCAAACCGAGAAAGTTTTGCTGGGGTCTCGGAAACCCCAGTGTGTATATCTAGAGTTAAAACACGTATCTTTTTTTTTTTTTAATAACGAAACGAAAAATTAGAAAAACCTGCACGCTGGGCGTATTTGGAGCGTGAAAAATTAAAAGCTTCGCGATCTCGATTCTCGCGACTGACGCCGCAATTCAATCTGACTTTTTCCTTCTCTGGGCCTTTCAGCGCCAATAAAGACAGACCGTCACGAGAGCACGATAATGACAGCTGTCAGCCTGGGGCTGCCATGCATCGCCGATCTGGAGTGCCGTATGGCCGATCCGATGTCGCGATGCATCGGCGGCGTGTGCGACTGCGGCTTTCCGACGAACGGCAGTTATTGCAACGCGCGGCGGACTGGCTGCGCGCCGGGCACGTTTCAGTGCCGGTCGTCCGGAAGCTGCATCAGCTGGTTCTTCGTCTGCGATGGCCGCGCCGATTGCGCCGATGGATCCGACGAGGAGTGCACCGGTCCACGCTGCCCGGCGCAGGCATTCAGATGCAACGACAGTAACGTCTGCATATCGAGGTCCGGGCTGTGCGACGGCAACCGCGATTGTCCTCGCGGCGAGGATGAGATCGGCTGTAACAATCGGCGAAGTTGGTATCCACGCGCCTCTCTCGCACCTCTCCTTTGTTGTAAATTATCACTAGAATTCAAATATTTTTGCGATATACGTGTATAGATATGGTGGTTAAAAAGATATGTGTGCGCGTGATTTTTTTCTCGTACTATATTGAAAACCCTTGATTACTTCTTGAGAAAATTTTCTCCCGGATCTCATTTAAAGTATATTTGAGACCGGCGCTATTTTTATATTATTCTAAATTTTTCTCCCACAGCTTCTGTTTCAAATAAACATAATTTATATTTTATTATAAAATTAAAAGTATCCTTTTTCGATCACTGACACTGGGATCTTCCAAAACTTTCAAAACAATATGACAAATATGAACAATAGATGTACCTTCGCGACAATAGGTTACATAATTCCGCACACTATCACATGTATCGAAAACGATTTTCGGAGTTTACGAGGAACAAATTAAAAATCTTAAAGAAAAATCGGGAACAATTAAAAAATTTCTAACGAAAAATCACTTCCAAAGGTTTTTATTTGAAGCAGAAGCTGTGGGAGAAAAATTTGGAATAATATAAAAATAACCGGTCTCAAATATACTTTAAAAGAGGTCCGGGAGAAAACTTTCTCAAGAAGTAATCAAGAATCTCCGATCCTAAGCAATTACTAAAAACCTACTGGTCGAAGAAAAATTATTTCGAAAAAATCTGTTTCAAATAAATAAATAAAAACGTTATCAGAAGTCAAAAGTGCTCATGATCACATTCTATCATTTTCTATAGTTATACATTAAAATGCTTTCTTAGCAGAGTAACAAGGATAGAGTAGATTAGTCTTTTATCGTAATTCAAAAAAGAATTTTGCTGGATCCAGAACTGAAAATAATTTTTGTTTAATAATCAAAATAATTTTGTAGGAATGTCAAAATAATTGCTAGAATATCAAAATGTTTTATAGTGATGCTTATCATTTTTAACATTCCATTAAAATTTTTTGATGATTCAACAGAAATTAATTTTCAGATCTGTATTCAGCAAAATTTTTAGATCTTTCAACAAAATCGTTCTTTCCATGTTGCTATATCGTATATATTTTACTTTTCTGGAAAAGAAAAACGTAAAGATTTTGCCTTATACATTTTCCCACGTAGTTCTAATGTTGAACTTTAATTTACACGTGAAATTTCTCGACACCTGTGCAGAATGTCCCGAGGGTGCGTTCAGATGCAACAACGGTCAGTGCCTGCCGGCGTACGAATTTTGCAACGCGGTGGTCTCCTGCAGGGACGGCAGCGATGAGCCCAGGGGAGCGTGCAGGACGCGCAATCGCGGCCGAATCACCGCGAGATACTGCCCGTTTAGATGCGACAACGGAAGGTGTCGTTCCGACGCGATAACTTGCAGCGGCCGGGACGGGTGTGGCGATGGTTCCGACGAAAAGCGCTGCAGCGTCTGCAGTAAGTACACTTTCGTAGAAAAGAGGAAGATTTAAGATATGCGACGAAGAATGGCGCGCTGTAAAATGGCAGAGGAGTTCGTCTGACTGATTGTATAAATAAAACAAGAGCTTGTCAAAACGCTAAATGTAAAATCGCGCGGTCTTTCTCGAGATTATCATTTCTCTCTCTCTCTGTACACTGAGAGAAAAGATATACTAATGGTAACAAAAACAGAGAATTATTCACAAAAGTCAAGTTTTATTCTAAAATTTTGTTAAAATAGCAAAATATATAATTAAATAAGTAAAATTTGGTATAATTTTTTATTTAACAAC